>NW_025958111.1:0-39788 GCF_023159225.1 Perognathus longimembris pacificus | reverse complement strand
AAAAATAAGTGGAAAAGGCGAGCACAGAGGAGCAAAGACAAGCAGCGCAGCTTGATGCGTAGTAAAAAAAATAATAAATAGACAACTGGTCGACCTCATTAGAAATAAAAACCCAAAAGATTAGATAGACAAACAAACAAACACATAAATGTGGAGAGAAGGGCAGTGCGCGCAGGAGCAAAGGTAAACAGCAGACAGACCTGAATCCTTATCTTTACTAGGTCGACCTCAGAACTTTGTTCAGTTTGTCTCGGTGACGGATAATGGAAGGAAGGGCAGGCAACTGGTCGACTTCATTTAAATAAACAAATAAAAATTAAGATAAACTCTCAGGAATAGATAAATAATAACAAAAAAATTGTAAAGTGGAGAAAGCGAGAGCGCGCGAATGCACTCAAGCAAACACAAACAGCACAGCACGATGCGTATTTTTTTTTAAATTGACAAAATAAATCAAAAATAAAAATAAGTGGAAAAGGAGATAGTGCGCGAGCACACAGTAGCAAAGAGAAGCAGAGCAGCTTGATGCGTAGTAAAAAAAATAATAAATAGACAACTGGTCGACCTCATTAGAAATAAAAACCCAACAGATTAGATAGACAAACAAACAAACACATAAATGTGGAGAGAAGGGCAGTGCGCGCAGGAGCAAAGGTCAACAGCAGACAGACCTGAATCCTTATCTTTACAAGGTCGACCTCAGAACTTTGTTCAATTTGTCTCGGTGACGGATAATGGAAGGAAGGGCAGGCAACTGGTCGACTTCATTTAAATAAACAAATAAAAAATAAGATAAACTCTCAGGAATAGATAAATAATAACAAAAAAATTGTAAAGTGGAGAAAGCGATAGCGCGCGAATGCACTCAAGCAAACACAAACAGCACAGCACGTTGCGTATTTTTTTTAAATTGACAAAATAAATCAAAAATAAAAATAAGTGGAAAAGGAGAGAGTGCGCGAGCACACAGGAGCAAAGACAAGCAGCGCAGCTTGATGCGTAGTAAAAAAAATAATAAATAGAGAACTGGTCGACCTCATTATAAATAAAAACCCAAAAGATTAGATAGACAAAAAAACAAACACATAAATGTGGAGAGAAGGGCAGTGCGCGCAGGAGAAAAGGTAAACAGCATACAGACCTGAATCCTTATCTTTACAAGGTCGACCTCAGAACTTTGTTCAGTTTGTCTCGGTGACGGATAATGGAAGGAAGGGCAGGCAACTGGTCGACTTCATTTAAATAAACAAATAAAAAATAAGATAAACTCTCAGGAATAGATAAATAATAACAAAAAAATTGTAAAGTGGAGAAAGCGAGAGCGCGCGAATGCACTCAAGCAAACACAAACAGCACAGCACGATGCGTATTTTTTTTAAAATTGACAAAATAAATCAAAAATAAATCAAAAATAAAAATAAGTGGAAAAGGCGAGAGTGCGCGAGCACACAGGAGCAAAGACAAGCAGCGCAGCTTGATGCGTAGTAAAAAAAATAATAAATAGACAACTGGTCGACCTCATTAGAAATAAAAACCCAAAAGATTAGATAGACAAACAAACAAACACATAAATATGGAGAGAAGGGCAGTGCGCGCAGGAGCAAAGGTAAACAGCAGACAGGCCTGAATCCTTATCTTTACAAGGTCGACCTCAGAACTTTGTTCAGTTTGTCTCAGTGACGGATAATGGAAGGAAGGGCAGGCAACAGGTCGACTTCATTTAAATAAACAAATAAAAAATAAGATAAACTCTCAGGAATAGATAAATAATAACAAAAAAATTGTAAAGTGGAGAAAGCGAGAGCGCGCGAATGCACTCAAGCAAACACAAACAGCACAGCACGATGCGTATTTTTTTTAAATTGACAAAAAAAATCAAAAATAATAATAAGTGGAAAAGGAGAGAGTGCGCGAGCACGCAGGAGCAAAGACAAGCAGCGCAGCTTGATGCGTAGTAAAAAATAATAATAAATAGACAACTGGTCGACCTCATTAGAAATAAAAACCCAAAAGATTAGATAGACAAACAAACAAACACATAAATGTGGAGAGAAGGGCAGTGCGCGCAGGAGCAAAGGTAAACAGCAGACAGACCTGAATCCTTATCTTTACAAGGTCGACCTCAGAACTTTGTTCAGTTTGTCTCGGTGACGGATAATGGAAGGAAGGGCAGGCAACTGGTCGACTTCATTTAAATAAACAAATAAAAAATAAGATAAACTCTCAGGAATAGATAAATAATAACAAAAAAATTGTAAAGTGGAGAAAGCGAGAGCGCGCGAATGCACTCAAGCAAACACAAACAGCACAGCACGATGCGTATTTTTTTTAAATTGACAAAATAAATCAAAAATAAAAATAAGTGGAAAAGGAGAGAGTGCGCGAGCACACAGGAGCAAAGACAAGCAGCGCAGCTTGATGCGTAGTAAAAAAAATAATAAATAGACAACTGGTCGACCTCATTAGAAATAAAAACCCAAAAGATTAGATAGACAAACAAACAAACACATAAATGTGGAGAGAAGGGCAGTGCGGGCAGGAGCAAAGGTAAACAGCAGAGACCTGAATCCTTATCTTTACAAGGTCGACCTCAGAACTTTGTTCAGTTTGTCTCGGTGACGGATAATGGAAGGAAGGGCAGGCAACTGGTCGACTTCATTTAAATAAACAAATAAAAAATAAGATAAACTCTCACGAATAGATAAATAATAAAAAAATTGTAAAGTGGAGAAAGCGAGAGTGCGCGAATGCACTCAAGCAAACACAAACAGCACAGCACGATGCGTATTTTTGTTAAAATTGACAAAATAAATCAAAAATAAATCAAAAATAAAAATAAGTGGAAAAGGCGAGCACAGAGGAGCAAAGACAAGCAGCGCAGCTTGATGCGTAGTAAAAAAAATAATAAATAGACAACTGGTCGACCTCATTAGAAATAAAAACCCAAAAGATTAGATAGACAAACAAACAAACACATAAATGTGGAGAGAAGGGCAGTGCGCGCAGGAGCAAAGGTAAACAGCAGACAGACCTGAATCCTTATCTTTACTAGGTCGACCTCAGAACTTTGTTCAGTTTGTCTCGGTGACGGATAATGGAAAGAAGGGCAGGCAACTGGTCGACTTCATTTAAATAAACAAATAAAAAATAAGATAAACTCTCAGGAATAGATAAATAATAACAAAAAAATTGTAAAGTGGAGAAAACGAGAGCGCGCGAATGCACTCAAGCAAACACAAACAGCACAGCACGATGCGTATTTTTTTTTAAATTGACAAAATAAATCAAAAATAAAAATAAGTGGAAAAGGAGAGAGTGCGCGAGCACACAGTAGCAAAGAGAAGCAGCGCAGCTTGATGCGTAGTAAAAAAAAATAATAAATAGACAACTGGTCGACCTCATTAGAAATAAAAACCCAAAAGATTAGATAGACAAACAAACAAACACATAAATGTGGAGAGAAGGGCAGTGCGCGCAGGAGCAAAGGTCAACAGCAGACAGACCTGAATCCTTATCTTTACAAGGTCGACCTCAGAACTTTGTTCAATTTGTCTCGGTGACGGATAATGGAAGGAAGGGCAGGCAACTGGTCGACTTCATTTAAATAAACAAATAAAAAATAAGATAAACTCTCAGGAATAGATAAATAATAACAAAAAAATTGTAAAGTGGAGAAAGCGAGAGCGCGCGAATGCACTCAAGCAAACACAAACAGCACAGCACGATGCGTATTTTTTTTAAATTGACAAAATAAATCAAAAATAAAAATAAGTGGAAAAGGAGAGAGTGCGCGAGCACACAGGAGCAAAGACAAGCAGCGCAGCTTGATGCGTAGTAAAAAAAATAATAAATAGACAACTGGTGGACCTCATTACAAATAAAAACCCAAAAGATTAGATAGACAAAAAAACAAACACATAAATGTGGAGAGAAGGGCAGTGCGCGCAGGAGAAAAGGTAAACAGCATACAGACCTGAATCCTTATCTTTACAAGGTCGACCTCAGAACTTTGTTCAGTTTGTCTCGGTGACGGATAATGGAAGGAAGGGCAGGCAACTGGTCGACTTCATTTAAATAAACAAATAAAAAATAAGATAAACTCTCAGGAATAGATAAATAATAACAAAAAAATTGTAAAGTGGAGAAAGCGAGAGCGCGCGAATGCACTCAAGCAAACACAAACAGCACAGCACGATGCGTATTTTTTTTAAAATTGACAAAATAAATCAAAAATAAATCAAAAATAAAAATAAGTGGAAAAGGCGAGAGTGCGCGAGCACACAGGAGCAAAGACAAGCAGCGCAGCTTGATGCGTAGTAAAAAAAATAATAAATAGACAACTGGTCGACCTCATTAGAAATAAAAACCCAAAAGATTAGATAGACAAACAAACAAACACATAAATATGGAGAGAAGGGCAGTGCGCGCAGGAGCAAAGGTAAACAGCAGACAGGCCTGAACACTTATCTTTACAAGGTCGACCACAGAACTTTGTTCAGTTTGTCTCGGTGACGGATAATGGAAGGAAGGGCAGGCAACAGGTCGACTTCATTTAAATAAACAAATAAAAAATAAGATAAACTCTCAGGAATAGATAAATAATAACAAAAAAATTGTAAAGTGGAGAAAGCGAGAGCGCGCGAATGCACTCAAGCAAACACAAACAGCACAGCACGATGCGTATTTTTTTTAAATTGACAAAATAAATCAAAAATAATAATAAGTGGAAAAGGAGAGAGTGCGCGAGCACGCAGGAGCAAAGACAAGCAGCGCAGCTTGATGCGTAGTAAAAAAAAATAATAAATAGACAACTGGTCGACCTCATTAGAAATAAAAACCCAAAAGATTAGATAGACAAACAAACAAACACATAAATGTGGAGAGAAGGGCAGTGCGCGCAGGAGCAAAGGTAAACAGCAGACAGACCTGAATCCTTATCTTTACAAGGTCGACCTCAGAACTTTGTTCAGTTTGTCTCGGTGACGGATAATGGAAGGAAGGGCAGGCAACTGGTCGACTTCATTTAAATAAACAAATAAAAAATAAGATAAACTCTCAGGAATAGATAAATAATAACAAAAAAATTGTAAAGTGGAGAAAGCGAGAGCGAGCGAATGCACTCAAGCAAACACAAACAGCACAGCACGATGCGTATTTTTTTTTAAATTGACAAAATAAATCAAAAATAAAAATAAGTGGAAAAGGAGAGAGTGCGCGAGCACACAGGAGCAAAGACAAGCAGCGCAGCTTGATGCGTAGTAAAAAAAATAATAAATAGACAACTGGTCGACCTCATTAGAAATAAAAACCCAAAAGATTAGATAGACAAACAAACAAACACATAAATGTGGAGAGAAGGGCAGTGCGCGCAGGAGCAAAGGTAAACAGCAGACAGACCTGAATCCTTATCTTTACAAGGTCGACCTCAAAACTTTGTTCAGTTTGTCTCGGTGACGGATAATGGAAGGAAGGGCAGGCAACTGGTCGACTTCATTTAAATAAACAAATAAAAAATAAGATAAACTCTCAGGAATAGATAAATAATAACAAAAAAATTGTAAAGTGGAGAAAGCGAGAGCGCGCGAATGCACTCAAGCAAACCCAAACAGCACAGCACGATGCGTATTTTTTTTAAATTGACAAAATAAATCAAAAATAAAAATAAGTGGAAAAGGAGAGAGTGCGCGAGCACACAGTAGCAAAGAGAAGCAGCGCAGCTTGATGCGTAGTAAAAAAAATAATAAATAGACAACTGGTCGACCTCATTAGAAATAAAAACCCAAAAGATTAGATAGACAAACAAACAAACACATAAATGTGGAGAGAAGGGCAGTGCGCGCAGGAGCAAAGGTCAACAGCAGACAGACCTGAATCCTTATCTTTACAAGGTCGACCTCAGAACTTTGTTCAATTAGTCTCGGTGACGGATAATGGAAGGAAGGGCAGGCAACTGGTCGACTTCATTTAAATAAACAAATAAAAAATAACATAAACTCTCAGGAATAGATAAATAATAACAAAAAAATTGTAAAGTGGAGAAAGCGAGAGCGCGCGAATGCACTCAAGCAAACACAAACAGCACAGCACGATGCGTATTTTTTTTTAAATTGACAAAATAAATCAAAAATAAAAATAAGTGGAAAAGGAGAGAGTGCGCGAGCACACAGGAGCAAAGACAAGCAGCGCAGCTTGATGCGTAGTAAAAAAAATAATAAATAGACAACTGGTCGACCTCATTAGAAATAAAAACCCAAAAGATTAGATAGACAAACAAACAAACACATAAATGTGGAGAGAAGGGCAGTGCGCGCAGGAGCAAAGGTAAACAGCAGACAGACCTGAATCCTTATCTTTACAAGGTCGACCTCAGAACTTTGTTCAGTTTGTCTCGGTGACGGATAATGGAAGGAAGGGCAGGCAACTGGTCGACTTCATTTAAATAAACAAATAAAAAATAAGATAAACTCTCAGGAATAGATAAATAATAACAAAAAATTGTAAAGTGGAGAAAGCGAGAGCGCGCGAATGCACTCAAGCAAACACAAACAGCACAGCACGATGCATATTTTTTTAAATTGACAAAATAAATAAAAAATAAATCAAAAATAAAAATAAGTGGAAAAGGCGAGAGTGCGCGAGCACACAGGAGCAAAGACAAGCTGCGCAGCTTGATGCGTAGTAAAAAAAATAATAAATAGACAACTGGTCGACCTCATTAGAAATAAAAACCCAAAAGATGAGATAGACAAACAAACAAACACATAAACGTGGAGAGAAGGGCAGTGTGCGCAGGAGCAAAGGTAAACAGCAGACAGACCTGAATGCTTATCTTTACAAGGTCGACCTCAGAACTTTGTTCAGTTTGTCTCGGTGACGGATAATGGAAGGAAGGGCAGGCAACTGGTCGACTTCATTTAAATAAACAAATAAAAAATAAGATAAACTCTCAGGAATAGATAAATAATAACAAAATAATTGAAAAGTGGAAAAAGCGAGAGCTCGCGAAAGCACTCAAGCAAACGCATACAGCACAGCACGATGCGTATTTTTTTTTAAAATTGACAAAATAAATAAAAAATAAATCAAAAATAAAAATAAGTGGAAAAGGCGAGAGTGCGCGAGCACACAGGAGCAAAGATAAGCAGCGCAGCTTGATGCGTAGTAAAAAAATAATAAATAGACAACTGGTCGACCTCATTAGAAATAAAAACCCAAAAGATTAGATAGACAAACAAACAAACACATAAATGTGGAGAGAAGGGCAGTGCGTGCAGGAGCAAAGGTAAACAGCAGACAGACCTGAATCCTTATCTTTACAAGGTCGACCTCAGAACATTGTTCAGTTTGTCTCGGTGACGGATAATGGAAGGAAGGGCAGGCAACTGGTCGACTTCATTTAAATAAACAAATAAAAATAAGATAAACTCTCAGGAATAGATAAATAATAACAAAAAAATTGTAAAGTGGAGAAAGCGAGAGCGCGCGAATGCACTCAAGCAAACACAAACAGCACAGCACGATGCGTATTTTTTTTTTAAATTGACAAAATAAATCAAAAATAAAAATAAGTGGAAAAGGCGAGAGTGCGCGAGCACACAGGAGCAAAGACAAGCTGCGCAGCTTGATGCGTAGAAAAAAAAATAATAAATAGACAACTGGTCGACCTCATTAGAAATAAAATCCCAAAAGATTAGATAGACAAACAAACAAACACATAAATGTGGAGAGATGGGCAGTGCGCGCAGGAGCAAAGGTAAACAGCAGACAAACCTGAATCCTAATCTTTACAAGGTCGACCTCAGTACTTTGTTCAGTTTGTCTCGGTGACGGATAATGGAAGGAAGGGCAGGCAACTGGTCGACTTCATTTAAATAAACAAATAAAATATAAGATAAACTCTCAGGATTAGATAAATAATAACAAAAAAATTGTAAAGTGGAGAAAGCGAGAGCGCGCGAATGCACTCAAGCAAACACAAACAGCACAGCACGATGCATATTTTTTTTAAATTGACAAAATAAATCACAAATAAATCAAAGTAAAAATAAGTGGAAAAGGCGAGAGTGGGCGAGCACACAGGAGCAAAGACAAGCAGCGCAGCTTGATGCGTAGTAAAAAAAATAATAAATAGACAACTGGTCGACCTCATTAGAAATAAAAACCCAAAAGATTAGATAGACAAACAAACAAACACATAAATGTGGAGAGAAGGGCAGTGCGCGCAGGAGCAAAGGTAAACAGCAGACAGACCTGAATCCTTATCTTTACAAGGTCGACCTCAGAACTTTGTTCAATTTGTCTCGGTGACAGATAATGGAAGGAAGGGCAGGCAACTGGTCGACTTCATTTAAATAAACAAATAAAAAATGAGATAAACTCTCAGGAATAGATAAATAATAACAAAAAAAATTGTAAAGTGGAGAAAGCGAGAGCGCGCGAATGCACTCAAGCAAACACAAACAGCACAGCACGATGCGTATTTTTTTAAATTGACAATATAAATCAAAAATAAATCAAAAATAAAAATAAGTGGAAAAGGCGAGAGTGGGCGAGCACACAGGAGCAAAGACAAGCAGCGCAGCTTGATGCGTAGTAAAAAAAATAATAAATAGACAACTGGTCGACCTCATTAGAAATAAAAACCCAAAAGATTAGATAGACAAACAAACAAACACATAAATGTGGAGAGAAGGGCAGTGCGGGCAGGAGCAAAGGTAAACAGCAGAGAGACCTGAATCCTTATCTTTACAAGGTCGACCTCAGAACTTTGTTCAGTTTGTCTCGGTGACGGATAATGGAAGGAAGGGCAGGCAACTGGTCGACTTCATTTAAATAAACAAATAAAAAATAAGATAAACTCTCAGGAATAGATAAATAATAAAAAAATTGTAAAGTGGAGAAAGTGAAAGCGCGCGAATGCACTCAAGCAAACACAAACAGCACAGCACGATGCGTATTTTTTTTTAAATTGACAAAATAAATCAAAAATAAATCCAAAAAAAAAATTAGTGGAAATTGCGAAAGTGCGTGAGCGCACAGGAGCAAAGACAAGCAGCGCAGCTTGATGCGTAGTAAAAAAAATAATAAATAGACAACTGGTCGACCTCATTAGAAATAAAAACCCAAAAGATTAGATAGACAAACAAACAAACACATAAATGTGGAGAGAAGGGCAGTGCGCGCAGGAGCATAGGTAAACAGCAGACAGACCTGAATCCTTATCTTTACAAGGTCGACCTCAGAACTTTGTTCAGTTTGTCTCGGTGACGGATAATGGAAGGAAGGGCAGGCAACTGGTCGACTTCATTTAAATAAACAAATAAAAAATAAGATAAACTCTCAGGAATAGATAAATAATAACAAAAAAATTGTAAAGTGGAGAAAGCGAGGGCGCGCGAATGCACTCAAGCAAACACAAACAGCACAGCACGATGCGTATTTTTTTTTTAAAATTGACAAAATAAATCAAAAATAAATCAAAAATAAAAATAAGTGGAAAAGGAGAGAGTGCGCGAGCACACAGGAGCAAAGACAAGCAGCGCAGCTTGATGCGTAGTAAAAAAAATAATAAATAGACAACTGGTCGACCTCATTAGAAATAGAAACCCAAAAGATTAGATAGACAAACAAACAAACACATAAATGTGGAGAGAAGGGCAGTGCGCGCAGGAGCAAAGGTAAACAGCAGACAGACCTGAATCCTTATCTTTACAAGGTCGACCTCAGAACTTTGTTCAGTTTGTCTCGGTGATGGATAATGGAAGGAAGGGCAGGCAACTGGTCGACTTCATTTAAATAAACAAATAAAAAATAAGATAAACTCTCAGGAATAGATAAATAATAACAAAAAAATTGTAAAGTGGAGAAAGCGAGAGCGCGCGAATGCACTCAAGCAAACACAAACAGCACAGCACGATGCGTATTTTTTTTAAATTGACAAAATAAATAAAAAATAAATCAAAAATAAAAATAAGTGGAAAAGGCGAGAGTGCGCGAGCACACAGGAGCAAAGACAAGCTGCGCAGCTTGATGCGTAGTAAAAAAAATAATAAATAGACAACTGGTCGACCTCATTAGAAATAAAAACCCAAAAGATGAGATAGACAAACAAACAAACACATAAACGTGGAGAGAAGGGCAGTGTGCGCAGGAGCAAAGGTAAACAGCAGACAGACCTGAATGCTTATCTTTACAAGGTCGACCTCAGAACTTTGTTCAGTTTGTCTCGGTGACGGATAATGGAAGGAAGGGCAGGCAACTGGTCGACTTCATTTAAATAAACAAATAAAAAATAAGATAAACTCTCAGGAATAGATAAATAATAACAAAATAATTGTAAAGTGGAAAAAGCGAGAGCTCGCGAATGCACTCAAGCAAACGCAAACAGCACAGCACGATGCGTATTTTTTTTTAAAATTGACAAAATAAATCAAAAATAAATCAAAAATAAAAATAAGTGGAAAAGGCGAGAGTGCGCGAGCACACAGGAGCAAAGATAAGCAGCGCAGCTTGATGCGTAGTAAAAAAATAATAAATAGACAACTGGTCGACCTCATTAGAAATAAAAACCCAAAAGATTAGATAGACAAACAAACAAACACATAAATGTGGAGAGAAGGGCAGTGCGTGCAGGAGCAAAGGTAAACAGCAGACAGACCTGAATCCTTATCTTTACAAGGTCGACCTCAGAACATTGTTCAGTTTGTCTCGGTGACGGATAATGGAAGGAAGGGCAGGCAACTGGTCGACTTCATTTAAATAAACAAATAAAAATAAGATAAACTCTCAGGAATAGATAAATAATAACAAAAAAATTGTAAAGTGGAGAAAGCGAGAGCGCGCGAATGCACTCAAGCAAACACAAACAGCACAGCACGATGCGTATTTTTTTTTTAAATTGACAAAATAAATCAAAAATAAAAATAAGTGGAAAAGGCGAGAGTGCGCGAGCACACAGGAGCAAAGACAAGCTGCGCAGCTTGATGCGTAGAAAAAAAAATAATAAATAGACAACTGGTCGACCTCATTAGAAATAAAATCCCAAAAGATTAGATAGACAAACAAACAAACACATAAATGTGGAGAGATGGGCAGTGTGCGCAGGAGCAAAGGTAAACAGCAGACAGACCTGAATCCTAATCTTTACAAGGTCGACCTCAGTACTTTGTTCAGTTTGTCTCGGTGACGGATAATGGAAGGAAGGGCAGGCAACTGGTCGACTTCATTTAAATAAACAAATAAAAAATGAGATAAACTCTCAGGAATAGATAAATAATAACAAAAAAAATTGTAAAGTGGAGAAAGCGAGAGCGCGCGAATGCACTCAAGCAAACACAAACAGCACAGCACGATGCGTATTTTTTTTAAATTGACAATATAAATCAAAAATAAATCAAAAATAAAAATAAGTGGAAAAGGCGAGAGTGGGCGAGCACACAGGAGCAAAGACAAGCAGCGCAGCTTGATGCGTAGTAAAAAAAATAATAAATAGACAACTGGTCGACCTCATTAGAAATAAAAACCCAAAAGATTAGATAGACAAACAAACAAACACATAAATGTGGAGAGAAGGGCAGTGCGGGCAGGAGCAAAGGTAAACAGCAGAGAGACCTGAATCCTTATCTTTACAAGGTCGACCTCAGAACTTTGTTCAGTTTGTCTCGGTGACGGATAATGGAAGGAAGGGCAGGCAACTGGTCGACTTCATTTAAATAAACAAATAAAAAATAAGATAAACTCTCAGGAATAGATAAATAATAAAAAAATTGTAAAGTGGAGAAAGTGAGAGCGCGCGAATGCACTCAAGCAAACACAAACAGCACAGCACGATGCGTATTTTTCTTTAAATTGACAAAATAAATCAAAAATAAATCCAAAAAAAAAATTAGTGGAAATTGCGAGAGTGCGTGAGCACACAGGAGCAAAGACAAGCAGCGCAGCTTGATGCGTAGTAAAAAAAATAATAAATAGACAACTGGTCGACCTCATTAGAAATAAAAACCCAAAAGATTAGATAGACAAACAAACAAACACATAAATGTGGAGAGAAGGGCAGTGCGCGCAGGAGCATAGGTAAACAGCAGACAGACCTGAATCCTTATCTTTACAAGGTCGACCTCAGAACTTTGTTCAGTTTGTCTCGGTGACGGATAATGGAAGGAAGGGCAGGCAACTGGTCGACTTCATTTAAATAAACAAATAAAAAATAAGATAAACTCTCAGGAATAGATAAATAATAACAAAAAAATTGTAAAGTGGAGAAAGCGAGGGCGCGCGAATGCACTCAAGCAAACACAAACAGCACAGCACGATGCGTATTTTTTTTTAAAATTGACAAAATAAATCAAAAATAAATCAAAAATAAAAATAAGTGGAAAAGGCGAGAGTGCGCGAGCACACAGGAGCAAAGACAAGCAGCGCAGCTTGATGCGTAGTAAAAAAATAATAAATAGACAACTGGTCGACCTCATTAGAAATAAAAACCCAAAAGATTAGATAGACAAACAAACAAACACATAAATGTGGAGAGAAGGGCAGTGCGCGCAGGAGCAAAGGTAAACAGCAGACAGACCTGAATCCTTATCTTTACAAGGTCGACCTCAGAACTTTGTTCAGTTTGTCTCGGTGACGGATAATGGAAGGAAGGGCAGGCAACTGGTCGACTTCATTTAAATAAACACATAAAAAATAAGATAAACTCTCAGGAATAGATAAATAATAACAAAAAAATTGTAAAGTGGAGAAAGCGAGGGCGCGCGAATGCACTCAAGCAAACACAAACAGCACAGCACGATGCGTATTTTTTTTTAAATTGACAAAATAAATCAAAAATAAATCAAAAATAAAAATAAGTGGAAAAGGCTAGAGTGCGCGAGCACACAGGAACAAAGACAAGCAGCGCAGCTTGATGCGTAGTAAAAAAAATAATAAATAGACAACTGGTCGACCTCATTAGAAATAAAAACCCAAAAGATTAGATAGACAAACAAACAAACACATAAATGTGGAGAGAAGGGCAGTGCGCGCAGGAGCAAAGGTAAACAGCAGACAGACCTGAATCCTTATCTTTACAAGGTCGACCTCAGAACTTTGTTCAGTTTGTCTCGGTGACGGATAATGGAAGGAAGGGCAGGCAACTGGTCGACTTCATTTAAATAAACAAATAAAAAATAAGATAAACTCTCAGGAATAGATAAATAATAAAAAAATTGTAAAGTGGAGAAAGTGAGAGCGCGCGAATGCACTCAAGCAAACACAAACAGCACAGCACGATGCGTATTTTTTTTAAAATTGACAAAATAAATCAAAAATAAATCCAAAAAAAAAATTAGTGGAAATTGCGAAAGTGCGTGAGCGCACAGGAGCAAAGACAAGCAGCGCAGCTTGATGCGTAGTAAAAAAAATAATAAATAGACAACTGGTCGACCTCATTAAAAATAAAAACCCAAAAGATTAGATAGACAAACAAACAAACACATAAATGTGGAGAGAAGGGCAGTGCGCGCAGGAGCATAGGTAAACAGCAGACAGACCTGAATCCTTATCTTTACAAGGTCGACCTCAGAACTTTGTTCAGTTTGTCTCGGTGACGGATAATGGAAGGAAGGGCAGGCAACTGGTCGACTTCATTTAAATAAACAAATAAAAAATAAGATAAACACTCAGGAATAGATAAATAATAACAAAAAAATTGTAAAGTGGAGAAAGCGAGGGCGCGCGAATGCACTCAAGCAAACACAAACAGCACAGCACGATGCGTATTTTTTTTTTTAAAATTGACAAAATAAATCAAAAATAAATCAAAAATAAAAATAAGTGGAAAAGGCGAGAGTGCGCGAGCACACAGGAGCAAAGACAAGCAGCTCAGCTTGATGCGTAGTAAAAAAAATAATAAATAGACAACTGGTCGACCTCATTAGAAATAAAAACCCAAAAGATTAGATAGACAAACAAACAAACACATAAATGTGGAGAGAAGGGCAGTGCGCGCAGGAGCAAAGGTAAACAGCAGACAGACCTGAATCCTTATCTTTACAAGGTCGACCTCAGAACATTGTTCAGTTTGTCTCGGTGACGGATAATGGAAGGAAGGGCAGGCAACTGGTCGACTTCATTTAAATAAACACATAAAAAATAAGATAAACTCTCAGGAATAGATAAATAATAACAAAAAAATTGTAAAGTGGAGAAAGCGAGGGCGCGCGAATGCACTCAAGGAAACACAAACAGCACAGCACGATGCGTATTTTTTTTAAAAAATTGACAAAATAAATAAAAAATAAATCAAAAATAAAAATAAGTGGAAAAGGCGAGAGTGCGCGAGCACACAGGAGCAAAGACAAGCAGCGCAGCTTGATGCATAGTAAAAAAAATAATAAATAGACAACTGGTCGACCTCATTAGAAATACAAACCCAAAAGATTAGATAGACAAACAAACAAACACATAAATGTGGAGAGAAGGGAAGTGCGCGCAGGAGCAAAGGTAAACAGCAGACAGACCTGAATCCTTATCTTTACAAGGTCGACCTCAGAACTTTGTTCAGTTTGTCTCGGTGACGGATAATGGAAGGAAGGGCAGGCAACTGGTCGACTTCATTTAAATAAACAAATAAAAAATAAGAAAAATTCTCAGGAATAGATAAATAATAACAAAAAAATTGTAAAGTGGAGAAAGCGAGAGCGCCCGAATGCACTCAAGCAAACACAAACAGCACAGCACGATGCGTATTTTTTTTGAAAATTGACAAAATAAATAAAAAATAAATCAAAAATAAAAATGAGTGGAAAAGGCGAGAGTGCGCGTGCACACAGGAGCAAAGACAAGCAGCGCAGCTTGATGCGTAATAAAAAAAATAATAAATAGACAACTGGTCGACCTCATTAGAAATACAAACCCAAAAGATTAGATAGACAAACAAACAAACACATAAATGTGGAGAGAAGGGCAGTGCGCGCAGGAGCAAAGGTAAACAGCAGACAGACCTGAATCCTTATCTTTACAAGGTCGACCTCAGAACTTTGTTCAGTTTGTCTCGGTGACGGATAATGGAAGGAAGGGCAGGCAACTGGTCGACTTCTTTTAAATAAACAAATAAAAAATAAGATAAACTCTCAGGAATATATAAATAATAACAAAAAAATTGTAAAGTGGAGAAAGCGAGAGCGCGCGAATGCACTCAAGCAAACACAAACAGCACAGCACGAAGCGTATTTTTTTTAAATTGACAAAATAAATAAAAAATAAATCAAAAATAAAAATAAGTGGAAAAGGCGAGAGTGCGCGAGCACACAGGAGCAAAGACAAGCAGCGCAGCTTGATGCGTAGTAATAAAATAATAAATAGACAACTGGTCGACCTCATTAGAAATAAAAACCTAAAAGATTAGATAGACAAACAAATAAACACATAAATGTGGGAGAAGGGCAGTGCGCACAGGAGCAAAGGTAAACAGCAGACAGACCTGAATCCTTATCTTTACAAGTTCGAACTCAGAACTTTGTTCAGTTTGTCTCGGTGACGGATAATGGAAGGAAGTCCAGGCAACTGGTCGACTTCATTTAAATAAACAAATAAAAAATAAGATAAACTCTCAGGAATAGATAAATAATAACAAAAAAATTGTAAAGTGGAGAAAGCGAGAGCGCGCGAATGCACTCAAGCAAACAAAAACAGCACAGCACGATGCGTATTTTTTTTTAAAATTGACAAAATAAATCAAAAATAAATCAAAAATAAAAATAAGTGGAAAAGGCGAGAGTGCGCGAGCACACAGGAGCAAAGACAAGCAGCGCAGCTTGATGAGTAGTAAAAAAAATAATAAATAGACAACTGGTCGACCTCATTAGAAATAAAAACCCAAAAGATTAGATAGACAAACAAATAAACACATAAATGTGTGAGAAGGGCAGTGCGCACAGGAGCAAAGGTAACCAGCAGACAGACCTGAATCCTTATTTTTACAAGGTCGACCTCAGAACTTTGTTCAGTTTGTCTCGGTGACGGATAATGGAAGGAAGTCCAGGCAACTGGTCGACCTCATTTAAATAAACAAATAAAAAATAAGATAAACTCTCAGGAATAGATAAATAATAAAAAAAAAATTGTAAAGGGGAGAGAGCGAGAGCGCGCGAATGCACTCAAGGAAACACAAACAGCACAGCACGATGCGTATTTTTTTTTAAATTGACAAAATAAATCAAAAATAAATCAAAATAAAAATAAGTGGAAAAGGCGAGAGTGCGCGAGCACACAGGAGCAAAGACAAGCAGCGCAGCTTGATGCGTAGTAAAAAAAATAATAAATAGACAACTGGTCGACCTCATTAGAAATAAAAACCCAAAAGATTAGATAGACAAACAAACAAACACATAAATGTGGAGAGAAGGGCAGTGCGCGCAGGAGCAAAGGTAAACAGCAGACAGACCTGAATCCTTATCTTTACAAGGTCGACCTCAGAACTTTGTTCAGTTTGTCTCGGTGACGGATAATGGAAGGAAGGGCAGGCAACTGGTCGACTTCATTTAAATAAACAAATAAAAAATAAGATAAACTCTCAGGAATAGATAAATAATAAAAAAATTGTAAAGTGGAGAAAGTGAGAGCGCGCGAATGCACTCAAGCAAACACAAACAGCACAGCACGATGCGTATTTTTTTTAAAATTGACAAAATAAATCAAAAATAAATCCAAAAAAAAAATTAGTGGAAATTGCGAAAGTGCGTGAGCGCACAGGAGCAAAGACAAGCAGCGCAGCTTGATGCGTAGTAAAAAAAATAATAAATAGACAACTGGTCGACCTCATTAGAAATAAAAACCCAAAAGATTAGATAGACAAACAAACAAACACATAAATGTGGAGAGAAGGGCAGTGCGCGCAGGAGCATAGGTAAACAGCAGACAGACCTGAATCCTTATCTTTACAAGGTCGACCTCAGAACTTTGTTCAGTTTGTCTCGGTGACGGATAATGGAAGGAAGGGCAGGCAACTGGTCGACTTCATTTAAATAAACAAATAAAAAATAAGATAAACTCTCAGGAATAGATAAATAATAACAAAAAAATTGTAAAGTGGAGAAAGCGAGGGCGCGCGAATGCACTCAAGCAAACACAAACAGCACAGCACGATGCGTATTTTTTTTTTTAAAATTGACAAAATAAATCAAAAATAAATCAAAAATAAAAATAAGTGGAAAAGGCGAGAGTGCGCGAGCACACAGGAGCAAAGACAAGCAGCTCAGCTTGATGCGTAGTAAAAAAAATAATAAATAGACAACTGGTCGACCTCATTAGAAATAAAAACCCAAAAGATTAGATAGACAAACAAACAAACACATAAATGTGGAGAGAAGGGCAGTGCGCGCAGGAGCAAAGGTAAACAGCAGACAGACCTGAATCCTTATCTTTACAAGGTCGACCTCAGAACATTGTTCAGTTTGTCTCGGTGACAGATAATGGAAGGAAGGGCAGGCAACTGGTCGACTTCATTTAAATAAACACATAAAAAATAAGATAAACTCTCAGGAATAGATAAATAATAACAAAAAAATTGTAAAGTGGAGAAAGCGAGGGCGCGCGAATGCACTCAAGGAAACACAAACAGCACAGCACGATGCGTATTTTTTTTAAAAAATTGACAAAATAAATAAAAAATAAATCAAAAATAAAAATAAGTGGAAAAGGCGAGAGTGCGCGAGCACACAGGAGCAAAGACAAGCAGCGCAGCTTGATGCATAGTAAAAAAAATAATAAATAGACAACTGGTCGACCTCATTAGAAATACAAACCCAAAAGATTAGATAGACAAACAAACAAACACATAAATGTGGAGAGAAGGGAAGTGCGCGCAGGAGCAAAGGTAAACAGCAGACAGACCTGAATCCTTATCTTTACAAGGTCGACCTCAGAACTTTGTTCAGTTTGTCTCGGTGACGGATAATGGAAGGAAGGGCAGGCAACTGGTCGACTTCATTTAAATAAACAAATAAAAAATAAGAAAAATTCTCAGGAATAGATAAATAATAACAAAAAAATTGTAAA
Source organism: Perognathus longimembris pacificus (assembly GCF_023159225.1). Taxonomy (NCBI): domain Eukaryota; kingdom Metazoa; phylum Chordata; class Mammalia; order Rodentia; family Heteromyidae; genus Perognathus; species Perognathus longimembris. The sequence goes on along the minus strand of NW_025958111.1, from coordinate 21,749 downwards.
GTGGAGAAAGCGAGAGCGCCCGAATGCACTCAAGCAAACACAAACAGCACAGCACGATGCGTATTTTTTTTGAAAATTGACAAAATAAATAAAAAATAAATCAAAAATAAAAATGAGTGGAAAAGGCGAGAGTGCGCGTGCACACAGGAGCAAAGACAAGCAGCGCAGCTTGATGCGTAATAAAAAAAATAATAAATAGACAACTGGTCGACCTCATTAGAAATACAAACCCAAAAGATTAGATAGACAAACAAACAAACACATAAATGTGGAGAGAAGGGCAGTGCGCGCAGGAGCAAAGGTAAACAGCAGACAGACCTGAATCCTTATCTTTACAAGGTCGACCTCAGAACTTTGTTCAGTTTGTCTCGGTGACGGATAATGGAAGGAAGGGCAGGCAACTGGTCGACTTCTTTTAAATAAACAAATAAAAAATAAGATAAACTCTCAGGAATATATAAATAATAACAAAAAAATTGTAAAGTGGAGAAAGCGAGAGCGCGCGAATGCACTCAAGCAAACACAAACAGCACAGCACGAAGCGTATTTTTTTAATTGACAAAATAAATAAAAAATAAATCAAAAATAAAAATAAGTGGAAAAGGCGAGAGTGCGCGAGCACACAGGAGCAAAGACAAGCAGCGCAGCTTGATGCGTAGTAATAAAATAATAAATAGACAACTGGTCGACCTCATTAGAAATAAAAACCTAAAAGATTAGATAGACAAACAAATAAACACATAAATGTGGGAGAAGGGCAGTGCGCATAGGAGCAAAGGTAAACAGCAGACAGACCTGAATCCTTATCTTTACAAGTTCGAACTCAGAACTTTGTTCAGTTTGTCTCGGTGACGGATAATGGAAGGAAGTCCAGGCAACTGGTCGACTTCATTTAAATAAACAAATAAAAAATAAGATAAACTCTCAGGAATAGATAAATAATAACAAAAAAATTGTAAAGTGGAGAAAGCGAGAGCGCGCGAATGCACTCAAGCAAACAAAAACAGCACAGCACGATGCGTATTTTTTTTTAAAATTGACAAAATAAATCAAAAATAAATCAAAAATAAAAATAAGTGGAAAAGGCGAGAGTGCGCGAGCACACAGGAGCAAAGACAAGCAGCGCAGCTTGATGAGTAGTAAAAAAAATAATAAATAGACAACTGGTCGACCTCATTAGAAATAAAAACCCAAAAGATTAGATAGACAAACAAATAAACACATAAATGTGTGAGAAGGGCAGTGCGCACAGGAGCAAAGGTAACCAGCAGACAGACCTGAATCCTTATTTTTACAAGGTCGACCTCAGAACTTTGTTCAGTTTGTCTCGGTGACGGATAATGGAAGGAAGTCCAGGCAACTGGTCGACCTCATTTAAATAAACAAATAAAAAATAAGATAAACTCTCAGGAATAGATAAATAATAAAAAAAAAATTGTAAAGGGGAGAGAGCGAGAGCGCGCGAATGCACTCAAGGAAACACAAACAGCACAGCACGATGCGTATTTTTTTTTAAATTGACAAAATAAATCAAAAATAAATCAAAATAAAAATAAGTGGAAAAGGCGAGAGTGCGCGAGCACACAGGAGCAAAGACAAGCAGCGCAGCTTGATGCGTAGTAAAAAAAATAATAAATAGACAACTGGTCGACCTCATTAGAAATAAAAACCCAAAAGATTAGATAGACAAACAAACAAACACATAAATGTGGAGAGAAGGGCAGTGCGCGCAGGAGCAAAGGTAAACAGCAGACAGACCTGAATCCTTATCTTTACAAGGTCGACCTCAGAACTTTGTTCAGTTTGTCTCGGTGACGGATAATGGAAGGAAGGGCAGGCAACTGGTCGACTTCATTTAAATAAACAAATAAAAAATAAGATAAACTCTCAGGAATAGATAAATAATAACAAAAAAATTGTAAAGTGGAGAAAGCGAGAGGGCGCGAATGCACTCAAGCAAACAAAAAGCACAGCACGATGCGTATTTTTTTTTAAAATTGACAAAATAAATCAAAAATAAATCAAAAATAAAAATAAGTGGAAAAGGCGAGAGTGCGCGAGCACACAGGAGCAAAGACAAGCAGCGCAGCTTGATGAGTAGTAAAAAAAATAATAAATAGACAACTGGTCGACCTCATTAGAAATAAAAACCCAAAAGATTAGATAGACAAACAAATAAACACATAAATGTGTGAGAAGGGCAGTGCGCACAGGAGCAAAGGTAACCAGCAGACAGACCTGAATCCTTATCTTTACAAGGTCGACCTCAGAACTTTGTTCAGTTTGTCTCGGTGACGGATAATGGAAATAAGTCCAGGCAACTGGTCGACCTCATTTAAATAAACAAATAAAAAATAAGATAAACTCTCAGGAATAGATAAATAATAACAAAAAAATTGTAAAGTGGAGAGAGCGAGAGCGCGCGAATGCACTCAAGGAAACACAAACAGCACAGCACGATGCGTATTTTTTTTTAAATTGACAAAATAAATAAAAAATAAATCAAAAATAAAAATAAGTGGAAAAGGCGAGAGTGCGCGAGCACACAGGAGCAAAGACAAGCAGCGCAGCTTGATGCGTAGTAAAAAAAATAATAAATAGACAACTGGTCGACCTCATTAGAAATAAAAACCCAAAAGATTAGATAGACAAACAAACAAACACATAAATATGGAGAGAAGGGCAGTGCGCGCAGGAGCAAAGGTAAACAGCAGACAGACCTGAATCCTTATCTTTACAAGGTCGACCTCAGAACTTTGTTCAGTTTGTCTCGGTGACCGATAATGGAAGGAAGGGCAGGCAACTGGTCGACTTCATTTAAATAAACAAATAAAAAATAAGATAAACTCTCAGGAATAGATAAATAATAACAAAAAAATGTAAAGTGGAGAAAGCGAGAGCGCGCGAATGCACTCAAGCAAACACAAACAGCACAGCACGATGCGTATTTTTTTTAAAATTGACAAAATAAATCAAAAATAAATCAAAAATAAAAATAAGTGGAAAAGGAGAGAGTGCGCGAGCACACAGGAGCAAAGACAAGCAGCGCAGCTTGATGCGTAGTAAAAAAAATAATAAATAGACAACTGGTCGACCTCATTAGAAATAAAAACCCAAAAGATTAGATAGACAAACAAATAAACACATAAATGTGGGAGAAGGGCAGTGCGCACAGGAGCAAAGGTAAACAGCAGACAGACCTGAATCCTTATCTTTACAAGGTCGACCTCAGAACTTTGTTCAGTTTGTCTCGGTGACGGATAATGGAAGGAAGTCCAGGCAACTGGTCGAATTCATTTAAATAAACAAATAAAAAATAAGATAAACTCTCAGGAATAGATAAATAATAAAAAAAAAATTGTAAAGTGGAGAAAGCAAGAGCGCGCGAATGCACTCAAGCAAACACAAACAGCACAGCACGATGCGTATTTTTATTTAAAAATGGCAAAATAAATAAAAAATAAATCAAAAATAAAAATAAGTGGAAAAGGCGAGAGTGCGCGAGGACACAGGAGCAAAGACAAGCAGCGCAGCTTGATGCGTAGTAAAAAAAATAATAAATAGACAACTGGTCGACCTCATTAGAAATAAAAACCCAAAAGCTTAGATAGACAAACAAACAAACACATAAATGTAGAGAGAAGGGCAGTGCGCGCAGGAGCAAAGGTAAACAGCAGACAGACCTGAATCCTTATCTTTACAAGGTCGACCTCAGAACTTTGTTCAGTTTGTCTCGCTGACGGATAATGCAAGGAAGGGCAGGCAACTGGTCGACTTCATTTAAATAAATAAATAAAAAATAAGATAAACTCTCAGGAATAGATAAATAATAACAAAAAAATTGTAAAGTGGAGAAAGCGAGAGCGCGCGAATGCACTCAAGCAAACACAAACAGCACAGCACGATGCGTATTTTTTTTTTAAATTGACAAAATAAATCAAAAATAAATCAAAAATAAAAATAAGTGGAAAAGGCGAGAGTGCGCGAGCACACAGGAGCAAAGACAAGCAGCGCAGCTTGATGCGTAGTAAAAAAAATAATAAATAGACAACTGGTCGACCTCATTAGAAATAAAAACCCAAAAGATTAGATAGACAAACAAACAAACACATAAATGTGGAGAGAAGGGCAGTGCGCGCAGGAGCAAAGGTAAACAGCAGACAGACCTGAATCCTAATCTTTACAAGGTCGACCTCAGAACTTTGTTCAGTTTGTCTCGGTGACGGATAATGGAAGGAAGGGCAGGCAACTGGTCGACTTCATTTAAATAAACAAATAAAAAATAAGATAAACTCTCAGGATTAGATAAATAATAACAAAAAAATTGTAAAGTGGAGAAAGCGAGAGCGCGCGAATGCACTCAAGCAAACACAAACAGCACAGCACGATGCGTATTTTTTTTAAATTGACAAAATAAATCAAAAATAAATCAAAAATAAAAATAAGTGGAAAAGGCGACAGTGCGCGAGCACACAGGAGCAAAGACAAGCAGCGCAGCTTGATGCGTAGTAAAAAAAGTAATAAATAGACAACTGGTCGACCTCATTAGAAATAAAAACCCAAAAGATTAGATAGACAAACAAACAAACACATAAATGTGGAGAGAAGGGCAGTGCGCGCAGGAGCAAAGGTAAACAGCAGACAGACCTGAATCCTTATCTTTACTAGGTCGACCTCAGAACTTTGTTCAGTTTGTCTCGGTGACGGATAATGGAAGGAAGGGCAGGCAACTGGTCGACTTCATTTAAATAAACAAATAAAAAATAAGATAAACTCTCAGGATTAGATAAATAATAACAAAAAAATTGTAAAGTGGAGAAAGCGAGAGCGCGCGAATGCACTCAAGCAAACACAAACAGCACAGCACGATGCGTATTTTTTTTAAATTGACAAAATAAATCAAAAATAAATCAAAAATAAAAATAAGTGGAAAAGGCGAGAGTGCGCGAGCACACAGGAGCAAAGACAAGCAGCGCAGCTTGATGCGTAGTAAAAAAAATAATAAATAGACAACTGGTCGACCTCATTAGAAATAAAAACCCAAAAGATTAGATAGACAAACAAACAAACACATAAATGTGGAGAGAAGGGCAGTGCGCGCAGGAGCAAAGGTAAACAGCAGACAGACCTGAATCCTTATCTTTACAAGGTCGACCTCAGAACTTTGTTCAGTTTGTCTCGGTGACGGATAATGGAAGGTAGGGCAGGCAACTGGTCGACTTCATTTAAATAAACAAATAAAAAATAAGATAAACTCTCAGGAATAGATAAATAATAACAAAAAATTGTAAAGTGGAGAAAGCGAGAGCGCGCGAATGCACTCAAGCAAACACAAACAGCACAGCACGATGCGTATTTTTTTTTAAATTGACAAAATAAATCAAAAATAAATCAAAAATAAAAAAAAGTGGAAAAGGCGAGAGTGCGCGAGCAGACAGGAGCAAATACAAGCAGCGCAGCTTGATGCGTAGTAAAAAAAATAATAAATAGACAACTGGTCGACCTCATTAGAAATAAAAACCCAAAAGATTAGATAGACAAACAAACAAACATATAAATGTGGAGAGAAGGGCAGTGCGCGCAGGAGCAAAGGTAAACAGCAGACAGACCTGAATCCTTATCTTTACAAGGTCGACCTCAGAACTTTGTTCAGTTTGTCTCGGTGACCGATAATGGAAGGAAGGGCAGGCAACTGGGCGACTTCATTTAAATAAACAAATAAAAAATAAGATAAACTCTCAGGAATAGATAAATAATAACAAAAAATTTTAAAGTGGAGAAAGCGAGAGCGCGCGAATGCACTCAAGCAAACACAAACAGCACAGCACGATGCGTATTTTTTTTTAAATTGACAAAATAAATAAAAACTAAATCAAAAATAAAAATAAGTGGAAAAGGAGAGAGTGCGCGAGCACACAGGAGCAAAGACAAGCAGCGCAGCTTGATGCGTAGTAATAAAATAATAAATAGACAATTGGTCGACCTCATTAGAAATAAAAACCTAAAAGATTAGATAGACAAACAAATAAACACATAAATGTGGGAGAAGGGCAGTGCGCACAGGAGCAAAGGTAAACAGCAGACAGACCTGAATCCTTATCTTTACAAGTTCGAACTCAGAACTTTGTTCAGTTTGTCTCGGTGACGGATAATGGAAGGAAATCCAGGCAACTGGTCGACTTCATTTAAATAAACAAATAAAAAATAAGATAAACTCTCAGGAATAGATAAATAATAACAAAAAAATTGTAAAGTGGAGAAAGCGAGAGCGCGCGAATGCACTCAAGCAAACACAAACAGCACAGCACGATGCGTATTTTTTTTTAAATTGACAAAATAAATCAAATATAAATCAAAAATAAAAATAAGTGGAAAAGGCGAGAGTGCGCGAGCACACAGGAGCAAAGACAAGCAGCGCAGCTTGATGTGTAGTAAAAAAAATACTAAATAGACAACTGGTCGACCTCATTAGAAATAAAAACCCAAAAGATTAGATAGACAAACAAACAAACACATAAATGTGGAGAGAAGGGCAGTGCGCGCAGGAGCAAAGGTAAACAGCAGACAGACCTGAATCCTTATCTTTACAAGGTCGACCTCAGAACTTTGTTCAGTTTGTCTCGGTGACGGATAATGGAAGGAAGGGCAGGCAACTGGTCGACTTCATTTAAATAAACAAATAAAAAATAAGATAAACTCTCAGGAATAGATAAATAATAACAAAAAAATTGTAAAGTGGAGAAAGCGAGAGGGCGCGAATGCACTCAAGCAAACAAAAACAGCACAGCACGATGCGTATTTTTTTTTAAAATTGACAAAATAAATCAAAAATAAATCAAAAATAAAAATAAGTGGAAAAGGCGAGAGTGCGCGAGCACACAGGAGCAAAGACAAGCAGCGCAGCTTGATGAGTAGTAAAAAAAATAATAAATAGACAACTGGTCGACCTCATTAGAAATAAAAACCCAAAAGATTAGATAGACAAACAAATAAACACATAAATGTGTGAGAAGGGCAGTGCGCACAGGAGCAAAGGTAACCAGCAGACAGACCTGAATCCTTATCTTTACAAGGTCGACCTCAGAACTTTGTTCAGTTTGTCTCGGTGACGGATAATGGAAGGAAGGGCAGGCAACTGGTCGACTTCATTTAAATAAACAAGTAAAAAATAAGATAAACTCTCAGGAATAGATAAATAATAAAAAAAGAATTGTAAAGTGGAGAAAGCGAGAACTCGGGAATGCACTCAAGCAAACACAAACAGCACAGCACGATGCGTATTTTTTTTTAAATTGACAAAATAAATCAAAAATAAAAATAAGTGGAAAAGGCGAGAGTGCGCGAGCACACAGTAGCAAAGACAAGCAGCGCAGCTTGATGCGTAATAAAAAAAATAATAAATAGACAACTGGTCGACCTCATTAGAAATACAAACTCAAAAGATTAGATAGACAAACAAACAAACACATAAATGTGGAGAGAAGGGCAGTGCGCGCAGGAGCAAAGGTAAACAGCAGACAGACCTGAATCCTTATCTTTACAAGGTCGACCTCAGAACATTGTTCAGTTTGTCTCGGTGACGGATAATGGAAGAAAGGGCAGGCAACTGGTCGACTTCATTTAAATAAACAAATAAAAAATAAGATAAACTCTCAGGAATAGATAAATAATAACAAAAAAATTGTAAAGTGGAGAAAGCGAGAGCGCGCGAATGCACTCAAGCAAACACAAACAGCACAGCACGATGCGTATTTTTTTTTAAATTGACAAAATAAATCAAAAATAAATCAAAAATAAAAAAAAGTGGAAAAGGCGAGAGTGCGCGAGCAGACAGGAGCAAATACAAGTAGCGCAGCTTGATGCGTAGTAAAAAAAATAATAAATAGACAACTGGTCGACCTCATTAGAAATAAAAACCCAAAAGATTAGATAGACAAACAAACAAACATATAAATGTGGAGAGAAGGGCAGTGCGCGCAGGAGCAAAGGTAAACAGCAGACAGACCTGAATCCTTATCTTTACAAGGTCGACCTCAGAACTTTGTTCAGTTTGTCTCGGTGACCGATAATGGAAGGAAGGGCAGGCAACTGGGCGACTTCATTTAAATAAACAAATAAAAAATAAGATAAACTCTCAGGAATAGATAAATAATAACAAAAAATTGTAAAGTGGAGAAAGCGAGAGCGCGCGAATGCACTCAAGCAAACACAAACAGCACAGCACGATGCGTATTTTTTTTTAAATTGACAAAATAAATAAAAACTAAATCAAAAATAAAAATAAGTGGAAAAGGAGAGAGTGCGCGAGCACACAGGAGCAAAGACAAGCAGCGCAGCTTGATGCGTAGTAATAAAATAATAAATAGACAACTGGTCGACCTCATTAGAAATAAAAACCTAAAAGATTAGATAGACAAACAAATAAACACATAAATGTGGGAGAAGGGCAGTGCGCACAGGAGCAAAGGTAAACAGCAGACAGACCTGAATCCTTATCTTTACAAGTTCGAACTCAGAACTTTGTTCAGTTTGTCTCGGTGACGGATAATGGAAGGAAGTCCAGGCAACTGGTCGACTTCATTTAAATAAACAAATAAAAAATAAGATAAACTCTCAGGAATAGATAAATAATAACAAAAAAATTGTAAAGTGGAGAAAGCGAGAGCGCGCGAATGCACTCAAGCAAACAAAAACAGCACAGCACGATGCGTATTTTTTTTTAATTGACAAAATAAATCAAATATAAATCAAAAATAAAAATAAGTGGAAAAGGCGAGAGTGCGCGAGCACACAGGAGCAAAGACAAGCAGCGCAGCTTGATGTGTAGTAAAAAAAATACTAAATAGACAACTGGTCGACCTCATTAGAAATAAAAACCCAAAAGATTAGATAGACAAACAAACAAACACATAAATGTGGAGAGAAGGGCAGTGCGCGCAGGAGCAAAGGTAAACAGCAGACAGACCTGAATCCTTATCTTTACAAGGTCGACCTCAGAACTTTGTTCAGTTTGTCTCGGTGACGGATAATGGAAGGAAGGGCAGGCAACTGGTCGACTTCATTTAAATAAACAAATAAAAAATAAGATAAACTCTCAGGAATAGATAAATAATAACAAAAAAATTGTAAAGTGGAGAAAGCGAGAGGGCGCGAATGCACTCAAGCAAACACAAACAGCACAGCACGATGCGTATTTTTTTTTAAATTGACAAAATAAATCAAAAATAAAAATAAGTGGAAAAGGCGAGAGTGCGCGAGCACACAGTAGCAAAGACAAGCAGCGCAGCTTGATGCGTAATAAAAAAAATAATAAATAGACAACTGGTCGACCTCATTAGAAATACAAACTCAAAAGATTAGATAGACAAACAAACAAACACATAAATGTGGAGAGAAGGGCAGTGCGCGCAGGAGCAAAGGTAAACAGCAGACAGACCTGAATCCTTATCTTTACAAGGTCGACCTCAGAACATTGTTCAGTTTGTCTCGGTGACGGATAATGGAAGAAAGGGCAGGCAACTGGTCGACTTCATTTAAATAAACAAATAAAAAATAAGATAAACTCTCAGGAATAGATAAATAATAAAAAAAAATTGTAAAGTGGAGAAAGCGAGAGCGCGCGAATGCACTCAAGCAAACACAAACAGCACAGCACGATGCGTATTTTTTTTTAAATTGACAAAATAAATCAAAAATAAATCAAAAATAAAAAAAAGTGGAAAAGGCGAGAGTGCGCGAGCAGACAGGAGCAAATACAAGTAGCGCAGCTTGATGCGTAGTAAAAAAAATAATAAATAGACAACTGGTCGACCTCATTAGAAATAAAAACCCAAAAGATTAGATAGACAAACAAACAAACATATAAATGTGGAGAGAAGGGCAGTGCGCGCAGGAGCAAAGGTAAACAGCAGACAGACCTGAATCCTTATCTTTACAAGGTCGACCTCAGAACTTTGTTCAGTTTGTCTCGGTGACCGATAATGGAAGGAAGGGCAGGCAACTGGGCGACTTCATTTAAATAAACAAATAAAAAATAAGATAAACTCTCAGGAATAGATAAATAATAACAAAAAATTGTAAAGTGGAGAAAGCGAGAGCGCGCGAATGCACTCAAGCAAACACAAACAGCACAGCACGATGCGTATTTTTTTTTAAATTGACAAAATAAATAAAAACTAAATCAAAAATAAAAATAAGTGGAAAAGGAGAGAGTGCGCGAGCACACAGGAGCAAAGACAAGCAGCGCAGCTTGATGCGTAGTAATAAAATAATAAATAGACAACTGGTCGACCTCATTAGAAATAAAAACCTAAAAGATTAGATAGACAAACAAATAAACACATAAATGTGGGAGAAGGGCAGTGCGCACAGGAGCAAAGGTAAACAGCAGACAGACCTGAATCCTTATCTTTACAAGTTCGAACTCAGAACTTTGTTCAGTTTGTCTCGGTGACGGATAATGGAAGGAAGTCCAGGCAACTGGTCGACTTCATTTAAATAAACAAATAAAAAATAAGATAAACTCTCAGGAATAGATAAATAATAACAAAAAAATTGTAAAGTGGAGAAAGCGAGAGCGCGCGAATGCACTCAAGCAAACAAAAACAGCACAGCACGATGCGTATTTTTTTTTAAATTGACAAAATAAATAAAAATAAATCAAAAATAAAAATAAGTGGAAAAGGAGAGAGTGCGCGAGCACACAGGAGCAAAGACAAGCAGCGCAGCTTGATGAGTAGTAAAAAAAATAATAAATAGACAACTGGTCGACCTCATTAGAAATAAAAACCAAAAGATTAGATAGACAAACAAATAAACACATAAATGTGTGAGAAGGGCAGTGCGCACAGGAGCAAAGGTAACCAGCAGACAGACCTGAATCCTTATCTTTACAAGGTCGACCTCAGAACTTTGTTCAGTTTGTCTCGGTGACGGATAATGGAAGGAAGTCCAGGCAACTGGTCGACCTCATTTAAATAAACAAATAAAAAATAAGATAAACTCTCAGGAATAGATAAATAATAACAAAAAAATTGTAAAGTGGAGAGAGCGAGAGCGCGCGAATGCACTCAAGGAAACACAAACAGCACAGCACGATGCGTATTTTTTTTTAAATTGACAAAATAAATCAAAAATAAATCAAAATAAAAATAAGTGGAAAAGGCGAGAGTGCGCGAGCACACAGGAGCAAAGACAAGCAGCGCAGCTTGATGCGTAGTAAAAAAAATAATAAATAGACAACTGGTCGACCTCATTAGAAATAAAAACCCAAAAGATTAGATAGACAAACAAACAAACACATAAATGTGGAGAGAAGGGCAGTGCGCGCAGGAGCAAAGGTAAACAGCAGACAGACCTGAATCCTTATCTTTACAAGGTCGACCTCAGAACTTTGTTCAGTTTGTCTCGGTGACGGATAATGGAAGGAAGGGCAGGCAACTGGTCGACTTCATTTAAATAAACAAATAAAAAATAAGATAAACTCTCAGGAATAGATAAATAATAACAAAAAAATTGTAAAGTGGAGAAAGCGAGAGGGCGCGAATGCACTCAAGCAAACAAAAACAGCACAGCACGATGCGTATTTTTTTTAAAATTGACAAAATAAATCAAAAATAAATCAAAAATAAAAATAAGTGGAAAAGGCGAGAGTGCGCGAGCACACAGGAGCAAAGACAAGCAGCGCAGCTTGATGAGTAGTAAAAAAAATAATAAATAGACAACTGGTCGACCTCATTAGAAATAAAAACCCAAAAGATTAGATAGACAAACAAATAAACACATAAATGTGTGAGAAGGGCAGTGCGCACAGGAGCAAAGGTAACCAGCAGACAGACCTGAATCCTTATCTTTACAAGGTCGACCTCAGAACTTTGTTCAGTTTGTCTCGGTGACGGATAATGGAAATAAGTCCAGGCAACTGGTCGACCTCATTTAAATAAACAAATAAAAAATAAGATAAACTCTCAGGAATAGATAAATAATAACAAAAAAATTGTAAAGTGGAGAGAGCGAGAGCGCGCGAATGCACTCAAGGAAACACAAACAGCACAGCACGATGCGTATTTTTTTTAAATTGACAAAATAAATAAAAAATAAATCAAAAATAAAAATAAGTGGAAAAGGCGAGAGTGCGCGAGCACACAGGAGCAAAGACAAGCAGCGCAGCTTGATGCGTAGTAAAAAAAATAATAAATAGACAACTGGTCGACCTCATTAGAAATAAAAACCCAAAAGATTAGATAGACAAACAAACAAACACATAAATATGGAGAGAAGGGCAGTGCGCGCAGGAGCAAAGGTAAACAGCAGACAGACCTGAATCCTTATCTTTACAAGGTCGACCTCAGAACTTTGTTCAGTTTGTCTCGGTGACGGATAATGGAAGGAAGGGCAGGCAACTGGTCGACTTCATTTAAATAAACAAATAAAAAATAAGATAAACTCTCAGGAATAGATAAATAATAAAAAAAAATTGTAAAGTGGAAAAAGCGAGAGCGCGCGAATGCACTCAAGCAAACACAAACAGCACAGCACGATGCGTATTTTTTTTAAATTGACAAAATAAATAAAAAATAAATCAAAAATAAAAATAAGTGGGAAAGGCGAGAGTGCGCGAGCACACAGGAACAAAGACAAGCAGCGCAGCTTGATGCGTAGTAAAAAAAACAATAAATAGACAACTGGTCGACCTCATTAGAAATAAAAACCCAAAAGATTAGATAGACAAACAAACAAACACATAAATATGGAGAGAAGGGCAGTGCGCGCAGGAGCAAAGGTAAACAGCAGACAGACCTGAATCCTAATCTTTACAAGGTCGACCTCAGAACTTTGTTCAGTTTGTCTCGGTGACGGATAATGGAAGGAAGGGCAGGCAACTGGTCGACTTCATTTAAATAAACAAATAAAAAATAAGATAAACTCTCAGGATTAGATAAATAATAACAAAAAAATTGTAAAGTGGAGAAAGCGAGAGCGCGCGAATGCACTCAAGCAAACACAAACAGCACAGCACGATGCGTATTTTTTTTAAATTGACAAAATAAATCAAAAATAAATCAAAAATAAAAATAAGTGGAAAAGGCGACAGTGCGCTAGCACACAGGAGCAAAGACAAGCAGCGCAGCTTGATGCGTAGTAAAAAAAATAATAAATAGACAACTGGTCGACCTCATTAGAAATAAAAACCCAAAAGATTAGATAGACAAACAAACAAACACATAAATGTGGAGAGAAGGGCAGTGCGCGCAGGAGCAAAGGTAAACAGCAGACAGACCTGAATCCTTATCTTTACTAGGTCGACCTCAGAACTTTGTTCAGTTTGTCTCGGTGACGGATAATGGAAGGAAGGGCAGGCAACTGGTCGACTTCATTTAAATAAACAAATAAAAAATAAGATAAACTCTCAGGATTAGATAAATAATAACAAAAAAATTGTAAAGTGGAGAAAGCGAGAGCGCGCGAATGCACTCAAGCAAACACAAACAGCACAGCACGATGCGTATTTTTTTTAAATTGACAAAATAAATCAAAAATAAATCAAAAATAAAAATAAGTGGAAAAGGCGAGAGTGCGCGAGCACACAGGAGCAAAGACAAGCTGCGCAGCTTGATGCGTAGTAAAAAAAATAATAAATAGACAACTGGTCGACCTCATTAGAAATAAAAACCCAAAAGATTAGATAGACAAACAAACAAACACATAAATGTGGAGAGAAGGGCAGTGCGCGCAGGAGCAAAGGTAAACAGCAGACAGACCTGAATCCTTATCTTTACAAGGTCGACCTCAGAACTTTGTTCAGTTTGTCTCGGTGACGGATAATGGAAGGAAGGGCAGGCAACTGGTCGACTTCATTTAAATAAACAAATAAAAAATAAGAAAAACTCTCAGGAATAGATAAATAATAAAAAAAAATTGTAAAGTGGAAAAGCGAGAGCGCGCGAATGCACTCAAGCAAACACAAACAGCACAGCACGATGCGTATTTTTTTTAAATTGACAAAATAAATCAAAAATAAATCAAAAATAAAAATAAGTGGAAAGGCGAGAGTGCGCGAGCACACAGGAGCAAAGACAAGCAGCGCAGCTTGATGCGTAGTAAAAAAAACAATAAATAGACAACTGGTCGACCTCATTAGAAATAAAAACCCAAAAGATTAGATAGACAAACAAACAAACACATAAATGTGGAGAGAAGGGCAGTGCGCGCAGGAGCAAAGGTAAACAGCAGACAGACCTGAATCCTTATCTTTACAAGGTCGACCTCAGAACTTTGTTCAGTTTGTCTCGGTGACGGATAATGGAAGGAAGGGCAGGCAACTGGTCGACTTCATTTAAATAAACAAATAAAAAATAAGATAAACTCTCAGGAATAGATAAATAATAAAAAAAATTGTAAAGTGGAAAAAGCGAGAGCGCGCGAATGCACTCAAGCAAACACAAACAGCACAGCACGATGCGTATTTTTTTTAAATTGACAAAATAAATCAAAAATAAATCAAAAATAAAAATAAGTGGAAATGGCGAGAGTGCGCGAGCAGACAGGAGCAAATACAAGCAGCGCAGCATGATGCGTAGTAAAAAAAACAATAAATAGACAACTGGTCGACCTCATTAGAAATAAAAACCCAAAAGATTAGATAGACAAACAAACAAACACATAAATGTGGAGAGAAGGGCAGTGCGCGCAGGAGCAAAGGTAAACAGCAGACAGACCTGAATCCTTATCTTTACAAGGTCGACCTCAGAACTTTGTTCAGTTTGTCTCGGTGACCGATAATGGAAGGAAGGGCAGGCAACTGGTCGACTTCATTTAAATAAACAAATAAAAAATAAGATAAACTCTCAGGAATAGATAAATAATAACAAAAAAATGTAAAGTGGAGAAAGCGAGAGCGCGCGAATGCACTCAAGCAAACACAAACAGCACAGCACGATGCGTATTTTTTTTAAATTGACAAAATAAATCAAAAATAAATCAAAAATAAAAATAAGTGGAAAAGGAGAGAGTGCGCTAGCACACAGGAGCAAAGACAAGCAGCGCAGCTTGATGCGTAGTAAAAAAAATAATAAATAGACAACTGGTCGACCTCATTAGAAATAAAAACCCAAAAGATTAGATAGACAAACAAATAAACACATAAATGTGGGAGAAGGGCAGTGCGCACAGGAGCAAAGGTAAACATCAGACAGACCTGAATCCTTATCTTTACAAGGTCGACCTCAGAACTTTGTTCAGTTTGTCTCGGTGACGGATAATGGAAGGAAGCAGGCAACTGGTCGAATTCATTTAAATAAACAAATAAAAAATAAGATAAACTCTCAGGAATAGATAAATAATAACAAAAAAATTGTAAAGTGGAGAAAGCAAGAGCGCGCGAATGCACTCAAGCAAACACAAACAGCACAGCACGATGCGTATTTTTATTTAAAATGGCAAAATAAATCAAAAATAAATCAAAAATAAAAATAAGTGGAAAAGGCGAGAGTGCGCGAGGACACAGGAGCAAAGACAAGCAGCGCAGCTTGATGCGTAGTAAAAAAAATAATAAATAGACAACTGGTCGACCTCATTAGAAATAAAAACCCAAAAGCTTAGATAGACAAACAAACAAACACATAAATGTAGAGAGAAGGGCAGTGCGCACAGGAGCAAAGGTAAACAGCAGACAGACTGAATCCTTATCTTTACAAGGTCGACCTCAGAACTTTGTTCAGTTTGTCTCGCTGACGGATAATGGAAGGAAGGGCAGGCAACTGGTCGACTTCATTTAAATAAATAAATAAAAAATAAGATAAACTCTCAGGAATAGATAAATAATAACAAAAAAATTGTAAAGTGGAGAAAGCGAGAGCGCGCGAATGCACTCAAGCAAACACAAACAGCACAGCACGATGCGTATTTTTTTTTTAAATTGACAAAATAAATCAAAAATAAAAATAAGTGGAAAAGGCGAGAGTGCGCGAGCACACAGGAGCAAAGACAAGCAGCGCAGCTTGATGCGTAGTAAAAAAAATAATAAATAGACAACTGGTCGACCTCATTAGAAATAAAAACCCAAAAGATTAGATAGACAAACAAACAAACACATAAATGTGGAGAGAAGGGCAGTGCGCGCAGGAGCAAAGGTAAACAGCAGACAGACCTGAATCCTTATCTTTACAAGGTCGACCTCAGAACTTTGTTCAGTTTGTCTCGGTGACGGATAATGGAAGGAAGGGCAGGCAACTGGTCGACTTCATTTAAATAAACAAATAAAAAATAAGATAAACTCTCAGGATTAGATAAATAATAACAAAAAAATTGTAAAGTGGAGAAAGCGAGAGCGCGCGAATGCACTCAAGCAAACACAAACAGCACAGCACGATGCGTATTTTTTTTTTAAATTGACAAAATAAATCAAAAATAAAAATAAGTGGAAAAGGCGAGAGTGCGCGAGCACACAGGAGCAAAGACAAGCAGCGCAGCTTGATGCGTAGTAAAAAAAATAATAAATAGACAACTGGTCGACCTCATTAGAAATAAAAACCCAAAAGATTAGATAGACAAACAAACAAACACATAAATGTGGAGAGAAGGGCAGTGCGCGCAGGAGCAAAGGTAAACAGCAGACAGACCTGAATCCTTATCTTTACAAGGTCGACCTCAGAACTTTGTTCAGTTTGTCTCGGTGACGGATAATGGAAGGAAGGGCAGGCAACTGGTCGACTTCATTTAAATAAACAAATAAAAAATAAGATAAACTCTCAGGATTAGATAAATAATAACAAAAAAATTGTAAAGTGGAGAAAGCGAGAGCGCGCGAATGCACTCAAGCAAACACAAACAGCACAGCACGATGCGTATTTTTTTTAAATTGACAAAATAAATCAAAAATAAATCAAAAATAAAAATAAGTGGAAAAGGCGACAGTGCGCGAGCACACAGGAGCAAAGACAAGCAGCGCAGCTTGATGCGTAGTAAAAAAAATAATAAATAGACAACTGGTCGACCTCATTAGAAATAAAAACCCAAAAGATTAGATAGACAAACAAACAAACACATAAATGTGGAGAGAAGGGCAGTGCGCGCAGGAGCAAAGGTAAACAGCAGACAGACCTGAATCCTTATCTTTACTAGGTCGACCTCAGAACTTTGTTCAGTTTGTCTCGGTGACGGATAATGGAAGGAAGGGCAGGCAACTGGTCGACTTCATTTAAATAAACAAATAAAAAATAAGATAAACTCTCAGGATTAGATAAATAATAACAAAAAAATTGTAAAGTGGAGAAAGCGAGAGCGCGCGAATGCACTCAAGCAAACACAAACAGCACAGCACGATGCGTATTTTTTTTAAATTGACAAAATAAATCAAAAATAAATCAAAAATAAAAAAAAGTGGAAAAGGCGAGAGTGCGCGAGCACACAGGAGCAAAGACAAGCAGCGCAGCTTGATGCGTAATAAAAAAAATAATAAATAGACAACTGGTCGACCTCATTAGAAATAAAAACCCAAAAGCTTAGATAGACAAACAAACAAACACATAAATGTAGAGAGAAGGGCAGTGCGCGCAGGAGCAAAGGTAAACAGCAGACAGACCTGAATCCTTATCTTTACAAGGTCGACCTCAGAACTTTGTTCAGTTTGTCTCGGTTACGGATAATGGAAGGAAGGGCAGGCAACTGGTCGACTTCATTTAAATAAATAAATAAAAAATAAGATAAACTCTCAGGAATAGATAAATAATAACAAAAAAATTGTAAAGTGGAGAAAGCGAGAGCGCGCGAATGCACTCAAGCAAACACAAACAGCACAGCACGATGCGTATTTTTTTTAAATTGACAAAATAAATCAAAAATAAATCAAAAATAAAAATAAGTGGAAAAGGCGAGAGTGCGCGAGCACACAGGAGCAAAGACAAGCAGCGCAGCTTGATGCGTAGTAAAAAAAATAATAAATAGACAACTGGTCGACCTCATTAGAAATAAAAACCCAAAAGATTAGATAGACAAACAAACAAACACATAAATGTGGAGAGAAGGGCAGTGCGCGCAGGAGCAAAGGTAAACAGCAGACAGACCTGAATCCTAATCTTTACAAGGTCGACCTCAGAACTTTGTTCAGTTTGTCTCGGTGACGGATAATGGAAGGAAGGGCAGGCAACTGGTCGACTTCATTTAAATAAACAAATAAAAAATAAGATAAACTCTCAGGATTAGATAAATAATAACAAAAAAATTGTAAAGTGGAGAAAGCGAGAGCGCGCGAATGCACTCAAGCAAACACAAACAGCACAGCACGATGCGTATTTTTTTTAAATTGACAAAATAAATCAAAAATAAATCAAAAATAAAAATAAGTGGAAAAGGCGACAGTGCGCTAGCACACAGGAGCAAAGACAAGCAGCGCAGCTTGATGCGTAGTAAAAAAAAATAATAAATAGACAACTGGTCGACCTCATTAGAAATAAAAACCCAAAAGATTAGATAGACAAACAAACAAACACATAAATGTGGAGAGAAGGGCAGTGCGCGCAGGAGCAAAGGTAAACAGCAGACAGACCTGAATCCTTATCTTTACTAGGTCGACCTCAGAACTTTGTTCAGTTTGTCTCGGTGACGGATAATGGAAGGAAGGGCAGGCAACTGGTCGACTTCATTTAAATAAACAAATAAAAAATAAGATAAACTCTCAGGATTAGGTAAATAATAACAAAAAAATTGTAAAGTGGAGAAAGCGAGAGCGCGCGAATGCACTCAAGCAAACACAAACAGCACAGCACGATGCGTATTTTTTTTAAATTGACAAAATAAATCAAAAATAAATCAAAAATAAAAATAAGTGGAAAAGGCGAGAGTGCGCGAGCACACAGGAGCAAAGACAAGCTGCGCAGCTTGATGCGTAGTAAAAAAAATAATAAATAGACAACTGGTCGACCTCATTAGAAATAAAAACCCAAAAGATTAGATAGACAAACAAACAAACACATAAATGTGGAGAGAAGGGCAGTGCGCGCAGGAGCAAAGGTAAACAGCAGACAGACCTGAATCCTTATCTTTACAAGGTCGACCTCAGAAACTTTGTTCAGTTTGTCTCGGTGACGGATAATGGAAGGAAGGGCAGGCAACTGGTCGACTTCATTTAAATAAACAAATAAAAAATAAGATAAACTCTCAGGAATAGATAAATAATAAAAAAAATTGTAAAGTGGAAAAAGCGAGAGCGCGCGAATGCACTCAAGCAAACACAAACAGCACAGCACGATGCGTATTTTTTTTAAATTGACAAAATAAATCAAAAATAAATCAAAAATAAAAATAAGTGGGAAAGGCGAGAGTGCGCGAGCACACAGGAGCAAAGACAAGCAGCGCAGCTTGATGCGTAGTAAAAAAAACAATAAATAGACAACTGGTCGACCTCATTAGAAATAAAAACCCAAAAGATTAGATAGACAAACAAACAAACACATAATGTGGAGAGAATGGCAGTGCGCGCAGGAGCAAAGGTAAACAGCAGACAGACCTGAATCCTTATCTTTACAAGGTCGACCTCAGAACTTTGTTCAGTTTGTCTCGGTGACGGATAATGGAAGGAAGGGCAGGCAACTGGTCGACTTCATTTAAATAAACAAATAAAAAATAAGATAAACTCTCAGGAATAGATAAATAATAACAAAAAAATTGTAAAGTGGAGAAAGCAAGAGCGCGCGAATGCACTCAAGCAAACACAAACAACACAGCACGATGCGTATTTTTTTTTTAAATTGACAAAATAAATAAAAAATAAATCAAAAATAAAAATAAGTGGAAAAGGCGAGAGTGCGCGAGCACACAGGAGCAAAGACAAGCAGCGCAGCTGATGCGTAGTAAAAAAAATAATAAATAGACAACTGGTCGACCTCATTATAAATAAAAACCCAAAAGATTAGATAGACAAACAAACAAACACATAAATGTGGAGAGAAGGGCAGTGCGCGCAGGAGCAAAGGTAAACAGCAGACAGACCTGAATCCTTATCTTTACAAGGTCGACCTCAGAACTTTGTTCAGTTTGTCTCGGTGACGGATAATGGAAGGAAGGGCAGGCAACTGGTCGACTTCATTTAAATAAACAAATAAAAAATAAGATAACTCTCAGGAATAGATAAATAATAACAAAAACATTGTAAAGTGGAGAAAGCGAGAGCGCGCGAATGCACTCAAGCAAACACAAACAGCACAGCACGATGCGTATTTTTTTTTAAATTGACAAAATAAATCAAAAATAAATCAAAAATAAAAATAAGTGGAAAAGGCGAGAGTGCGCGAGCACACAGGAGCAAAGACAAGCAGCGCAGCTTGATGCGTAGTAAAAAAAAATAATAAATAGACAACTGGTCGACCTCATTAGAAATAAAAACCCAAAAGATTAGATAGACAAACAAACAAACACATAAATGTGGAGAGAAGGGCAGTGCGCGCAGGAGCAAAGGTAAACAGCAGACAGACCTGAATCCTTATCTTTACAAGGTCGACCTCAGAACTTTGTTCAGTTTGTCTCGGTGACGGATAATGGAAGAAGGGCAGGCAACTGGTCGACTTCATTTAAATAAACAAATAAAAAATAAGATAAACTCTCAGGAATAGATAAATAATAACAAAAAAAATTGTAAAGTGGAGAAAGCGAGAGCGCGCGAATGCACTCAAGCAAACACAAACAGCACAGCACGATGCGTTTTTTTTTAAAATTGACCAAATAAATCAAAAATAAATCAAAAATAAAAATAAGTGGAGAAGGCGAGAGTGCGCGAGCACACAGGAGCAAAGACAAGCAGCGCAGCTTGATGCGTAGTAAAAAAAATAATAAATAGACAACTGGTCGACCTCATTAGAAATAAAAACCCAAAAGATTAAATAGACAAACAAACAAACACATAAATGTGGAGAGAAGGGCAGTGCGCGCAGGAGCAAAGGTAAACAGCAGACAGACCTGAATCCTTATCTTTACAAGGTCGACCTCAGAACTTTGTTCAGTTTGTCTCGGTGACGGATAATGGAAGGAAGGGCAGGCAACTGGTCCACTTCATTTAAATAAACAAATAAAAATAAGATAAACTCTCAGGAATAGATAAATAATAACAAAAAAATTGTAAAGTGGAGAAAGCGAGAGCGCGCGAATGCACTCAAGCAAACACAAACAGCACAGCACGATGTGTATTTTTTTTAAATTGACAAAATAAATAAAAAATAAATCAAAAATAAAAATAAGTGGAAAAGGCGAGAGTGCGCGATCACACAGGAGCAAAGACAAGCAGCGCAGCTTGATGCGTAGTAAAAAAAAATAATAAATAGACAACTGGTCGACCTCATTAGAAATAAAAAACCCAAAAGATTAGATAGACAAACAAACACATAAATGTGGAGAGAAGGGCAGTGCGCGCAGGAGCAAAGGTAAACAGCAGACAGACCTGAATCCTTATATTTACAAGGTCGACCTCATTACTTTGTTCAGTTTGTTTCGGTGACGGATAATGGAAGGAAGGGCAGGCAACTGGTCGACTTCATTTAAATAAACAAATTAAAAATAAGATAAACTCTCAGGAATATATAAATAATAACAAAAAAATTGTAAAGTGGAGAAAGCGAGAGCGCGCGAATGCACTCAAGCAAACACAAACAGCACAGCACGAAGCGTATTTTTTTTAAAATTGACAAAATAAATCAAAAATAAATCAAAAATAAAAATAAGTGGAAAAGGCGAGAGTGCGCGAGCACACACGAGCAAAGACA
>NW_025958110.1:0-41795 GCF_023159225.1 Perognathus longimembris pacificus | reverse complement strand
ATAAACAGCACAGCACGATGCGTATTTTTTTTTTAAAATTGACAAAATAAATCAAAAATAAATCAAAAATAAAAATAAGTGGAAAAGGCGAGAGTGCGCGAGCACACAGGAGCAAAGACAAGCAGCGCAGCTTGATGCGTAGTAAAAAAAATAATAAATAGACAACTGGTCGACCTCATTAGAAATAAAAACCCAAAAGATTAGATAGACAAACAAACAAACACATAAATGTGGAGAGAAGGGCAGTGCGCGCAGGAGCAAAGGTAAACAGCAGACAGACCTGAATCCTTATTTTACAAGGTCGACCTCAGAACTTTGTTCAGTTTTGTCTCGGTGACGGATAATGGAAGGAAGGGCAGGCAACTGGTCGACTTCATTTAAATAAACAAGTAAAAAATAAGATAAACTCTCAGGAATAGATAAATCATAACAAAAAATTGTAAAGTGGAGAAAGCGAGAGCGCGTGAATGCACTCAAGCAAACACAAACAGCACAGCACGATGCGTATTTTTTTTTAAATTGACAAAATAAATCAAAAATAAATCAAAAATAAAAATAAGTGGAAAAGGCGAGATTGCGCGAGCACACAGGAGCAAAGACAAGCAGTGCAGCTTGATGCGTAGTAAAAAAATAATAAATAGACAACTGGTCGACCTCATTAGAAATATAAACCCTAAAGATTAGATAGACAAACAAACAAACACATAAATGTGGAGAGAAGGGCAGTGCGCGCAGGAGCAAAGGTAAACAGCAGACAGACCTGAAACCTTACCTTTACAAGGTCGACCTCAGAACTTTGTTCAGTTTGTCTCGGTGACGGATAATGGAAGGAAGGGCAGGCAACTGGTCGACTTCATTTAAATAAACTAATAAAAATAAGATAAACTCTCAGGAATAGATAAATAATAACAAAAAAATTGTAAAGTGGAGAAAGGGAGAGCGCGCGAATGCACTCAAGCAAACACAAACAGCACAGCACGATGCGTATTTTTTTTTTAAATTGACAAAATAAATCAAAAATGAATCAAAAATAAAAATAAGTGGAAAAGGCAAGAGTGCGCGAGCACACAGGAGCAAAGACAAGCAGCGCAGCTTGATGCGTAGTAAAAAAATAATAAATAGACAAGTGGTCGACCTCATTAGAAATAAAAACCCAAAAGATTAGATAGACAAACAAACAAACACATAAATGTGGAGAGAAGGTCAGTGCGCACAGGAGCAAAGGTAAACAGCAGACAGACCTGAATCTTTATCTTTACAATGTCGACCTCAGAACTTTGTTCAGTTTGTCTCGGTGATGGATAATGGAAGCAAGGGCAGGCAACTGGTCGACTTCATTTAAATAAACAAATAAAAAATAAGATAAACTCTCAGGAATAGATAAATAATAACAAAAAAATTGTAAAGGGGAGAAAGCGAGAGCGCGCGAATGCACTCAAGCAAACACAAACAGCACAGCACGATGCGTATTTTTTTTAAATTGACAAAATAAATCAAAAATAAATCAAAAATAAAAATAAGTGGAAAAGGCGAGAGTGCGCGAGCACACAGGAGCAAAGACAAGCAGCGCAGCTTGATGCGTAGTAAAAAAAATAATAAATAGACAACTGGTCGACCTCATTAGAAATAAAAACCCAAAAGATTAGATAGACAAACAAACAAACACATAAATGTGGAGAGAAGGGCAGTGCGCGCAGGAGCAAAGGTATACAGCAGACAGACCTGAATCCTTATCTTTACAAGATCGACCTCAGAACTTTGTTCAATTTGTCTCGGTGACGAGTAATGGAAGGAAGGGCAGGCAACTGGTCCACTTCATTTAAATAAACAAATAAAAAATAAGATAAACTCTCAGGAATAGATAAATAATAACAAAAAAATTGTAAAGTGGAGAAAGCGAGAGCGCGCGAATGCACTCAAGCAAACACAAACAGCACAGCACGATGCGTATTTTTTTTTAAAATTGACAAAATAAATCAAAAATAAATCAAAAATCAAAATAGTGGAAAAGGCGAGAGTGCGCGAGCACACAGGAGCAAAGACAAGCAGCGCAGCTTCATGCGTAGTAAAAAAAATAATAAATAGACAACTGGTCTACCTCATTAGAAATAAAAACCCAAAAGATTAGATAGACAAACAAACAAACACATAAATGTGGAGAGAAGGGCAGTGCGCGCAGGAGCAAAGGTAAACAGCAGACAGACCTGAATCCTTATCTTTACAAGGTCGACCTCAGAACTTTGTTCAGTTTGTCTCGGTGACGGATATTGGAAGGAAGGGCAGGCAACTGGTCGACTTCATTTAAATAAACAAATAAAAAATAAGATAAACTCTCAGGAATAGATAAATAATAACAAAAAAATTGTAAAGTGGAGAAAGCGAGAGCGTGCGAATGCACTCAAGCAAACACAAACAGCACAGCACGATGCGTATATTTTTTTAAATTGACAAAATAAACCAAAAATAAATCAAAAATAAAAATAAGTGGAAAAGGCGAGATTGCGCGAGCACACAGGAGCAAAGACAAGCAGCGCAGCTTGATGCGTAGTAAAAAAAATAATAAAATAGACAACTGGTCGACCTCATTAGAAATAAAAACCCAAAAGATTAGATAGACAAACAAACAAACACATAAATGTGGAGAGAAGGGCAGTGCGCGCAGGAGCAAAGGTAAACAGCAGACAGACCTGAATCCTTATCTTTACAAGGTCGACCTCAGAAGTTTGTTCAGTTTGTCTCGGTGACGGATAATGGAAGGAAGGGCAGGCAACTGGTCGACTTCATTTAAATAAACAAATAAAAAATAAGATAAACTCTCAGGAATAGATAAATAATAACAAAAAAATTGTAAAGTGGAGAAAGGGAGAGCGCGCGAATGCACTCAAGCAAACACAAACAGCACAGCACGATGCGTATTTTTTTTTAAATTGACAAAATAAACCAAAAATAAATCAAAAATAAAAATAAGTGGAAAAGGCGAGAGTGCGCGAGCACACAGGAGCAAAGACAAGCAGCGCAGCTTGATGCGTAGTAAAAAAAATAATAAATAGACAACTGGTCGACCTCATTAGAAATAAAAACCCAAAAGATTAGATAGACAAACAAACAAACACATAAATGTGGAGAGAAGGGCAGTGCGCGCAGGAGCAAAGGTAAACAGCAGACAGACCTGAATACTTATCTTTACAAGGTCGACCTCAGAACTTTGTTCAGTTGTCTCGGTGACGGATAATGGAAGGAAGGGGCAGGCAACTGGTCGACTTCATTTAAATAAACAAATAAAAAATAAGATAAACTCTCAGGAATAGATAAATAATAACAAAAAAATTGTAAAGTGGAGAAAGCGAGAGCGCGCGAATGCACTCAAGCAAACAAAAACAGCACAGCACGATACGTATTTTTTTTAAAATTGACAAAATAAATAAAAAATAAATCAAAATAAAAATAAGTGGAAAAGGCGAGAGTGCGCGAGCACACAGGAGCAAAGACAAGCAGCGCAGCTTGATGCGTAGTAAAAAAAAAATAATAAATAGACAACTGGTCGACCTCATTAGAAATAAAAACCAAAAGATTAGATAGACAAACAAACAAACACATAAATGTGGAGATTAGGGCAGTGCGCGCAGGAGCAAATGTATACAGCAGACAGACCTGAATCCTTATCTTTACAAGGTCGACCTCAGAACTTTGTTCAATTTGTCTCGGTGACGGATAATGGAAGGAAGGGCAGGCAACTGGTCCACTTCATTTAAATAAACAAATAAAAAATAAGATAAACTCTCAGGAATAGATAAATAATAACAAAAAAAATTGTAAAGTGGAGAAAGCGAGAGCGCGCGAATGCACTCAAGCAAACACAAACAGCACAGCACGATGCGTATTTTTTTTTAAAATTGACAAAATAAATCAAAAATAAATCAAAAATAAAAATAAGTGGAAAAGGCGAGAGTGCGCGAGCACACAGGAGCAAAGACAAGCAGCGCAGCTTGATGCGTAGTAAAAAAAATAATAAATAGACAACTGGTCGACCTCATTAGAAATAAAACCCAAAAGATTAGATAGACAAACAAACAAACACATAAATGTGGAGAGAAGGGCAGTGCGCGCAGGAGCAAAGGTAAACAGCAGACAGACCTGAATCCTTATCTTACAAGGTCGACCTCAGAACTTTGTTCAGTTTGTCTCGGTGACGGATAATGGAAGGAAGGGCAGGCAACTGGTCGACTTCATTTAAATAAACAAATAAAAAATAAGATAAACTCTCAGGAATAGATAAATAATAACAAAAAAATTGTAAAGTGGTGAAAGCGAGAGCGCGCGAATGCACTCAAGCAAACAGAAACAGCACAGCACGATGCGTATTTTTTTTAAAAATTGACAAAATAAATCAAAAATGAAACAAAAATAAAATAAGTGGAAAAGGCAAGAGTGCGCGAGCACACAGGAGCAAAGACAAGCAGCGCAGCTTGATGCGTAGTAAAAAAAATATAAATAGACCACTGGTCGACCTCATTAGAAATAAAAACCCAATACAAGATAGACAAACAAACAAACACATAAATGTGGAGAGAAGGGCAGTGCGCGCAGGAGCAAAGGTAAACAGCAGACAGACCTGAATCCTTATCTTTACAAGGTCGACCTCAGAACTTTGTTCAGTTTGTCTCGGTGACGGATAATGGAAGGAAGGGCAGGCAACTGGTCGACTTCATTTAAATAAACAAATAAAAAATAAGATAAACTCTCAGGAATAGATAAATCATAACAAAAAATTGTAAAGTGGAGAAAGCGAGAGCGCGCGAATGCACTCAAGCAAACACAAACAGCACAGCACGATGCGTATTTTTTTAAAATTGACAAAATAAATCAAAAATAAATCAAAAATAAAAATAAGTGGAAAAGGCGAGAGTGCGCGAGCACACAGGAGCAAAGACAGCAGCGCAGCTTGATGCGTAGTAAAAAAAATAATAAATAGACAAGCTGGTCAACCTCATTAGAAATAAAAACCCAAAAGATTAGATAGACAAACAAACAAACACATAAATGTGGAGAGAAGGGCAGTGCGCGCAGGAGCAAAGGTAAACAGCAGACAGACCTGAATCCTTATTTTACAAGGTCGACCTCAGAACTTTGTTCAGTTTGTCTCGGTGACGGATAATGGAAGGAAGGGCAGGCAACTGGTCGACTTCATTTAAATAAACAAGTAAAAAATAAGATAAACTCTCAGGAATAGATAAATCATAACAAAAAATTGTAAAGTGGAGAAAGCGAGAGCGCGTGAAAGCACTCAAGCAAACACAAACAGCACAGCACGATGCGTATTTTTTTTTTAAATTGACAAAATAAATCAAAAATAAATCAAAAATAAAAATAAGTGGAAAAGGCGAGATTGCGCGAGCACACAGGAGCAAAGACAAGCAGCGCAGCTTGATGCGTAGTAAAAAAAAAAATAAATAGACAACTGGTCGACCTCATTAGAAATATAAACCCTAAAGATTAGATAGACAAACAAACAAACACATAAATGTGGAGAGAAGGGCAGTGCGCGCAGGAGCAAAGGTAAACAGCAGACAGACCTGAAACCTTACCTTTACAAGGTCGACCTCAGAACTTTGTTCAGTTTGTCTCGGTGACGGATAATGGAAGGAAGGGCAGGCAACTGGTCGACTTCATTTAAATAAACTAATAAAAATAAGATAAACTCTCAGGAATAGATAAATAATAACAAAAAAAATTGTAAAGTGGAGAAAGCAAGAGCGCGCGAATGGACTCAAGCAAACACAAACAGCACAGCACGATGCGTATTTCTTTTTAAATTGACAAAATAAATCAAAAATTAATCAAAAATAAAAATAAGTGGAAAAGGCGAGAGTGCGCGAGCACACAGGAGCAAAGACAAGCAGCGCAGCTTGATGCGTAGTAAAAAAAATAATAAATAGACAACTGGTCGACCTCATTAGAAATAAAAACCCAAAAGATAGATAGACAAACAAACAAACACATAAATGTGGAGAGAAGGGCAGTGCGCGCAGGAGCAAAGGTAAACAGCAGACAGACCTGGATCCTTATCTTTACAAGGTCGACCTCAGAACTTTGTTCAGTTTGTCTCGGTGACGGATATTGGAAGGAAGGGCAGGCAACTGGTCGACTTCATTTAAATAAACAAATAAAAAATAAGATAAACTCTCAGGAATAGATAAATAATAACAAAAAAATTGTAAAGTGGAGAAAGCGAGAGCGTGCGAATGCACTCAAGCAAACACAAACAGCACAGCACGATGCGTATATTTTTTAAATTGACAAAATAAACCAAAAATAAATCAAAAATAAAAAATAAGTGGAAAAGGCGAGAGTGCGCGAGCACACAGGAGCAAAGACAAGCAGAGCAGCTTGATGCGTATTACAAAAAATAATAAATAGACAACTGGTCGACCTCATTAGAAATAAAAACCCAAAATATTAGATAGACAAACAAACAAACACATAAATGTGAGAGAAGGGCAGTGCGCGCAGGAGCAAAGGTAAACAGCAGACAGACCTGAATCCTTATCTTTACAAGGTCGACCTCAGAACTTTGTTCAGTTTGTCTCGGTGACGGATAATGGAAGGAAGGGCAGGCAACTGGTCGACTTCATTTAAATAAACAAATTAAAAAATAAGATAAACTCTCAGGAATAGATAAATAATAACAAAAAAATTGTAAAGTGGAGAAAGGGAGAGCGCGCGAATGCACTCAAGCAAACACAAACAGCACAGCACGATGCGTATTTTTTTTAAATTGACAAAATAAACCAAAAATAAATCAAAAATAAAAATAAGTGGAAAAGGCGAGAGTGCGCGAGCACACAGGAGCAAAGACAAGCAGCGCAGCTTGATGCGTAGTAAAAAAAATAATAAATAGACAACTGGTCGACCTCATTAGTAATATAAACCCTAAAGATTAGATAGACAAACAAACAAACACATAAATGTGGAGAGAAGGGCAGTGCGCGCAGGTAGCAAAGGTAAACAGCAGACAGACCTGAATCCATATCTTTACAAGGTCGACCTCAGAACTTTGTTCAGTTTGTCTCGGTGACGGATAATGGAAGGAAGGGCAGGCAACTGGTCGACTTCATTTAAATAAACAAATAAAAAATAAGATAAACTCTCAGGAATAGATAAATAATAACAAAAAAATTGTAAAGTGGTGAAAGCGAGAGCGCGCGAATGCACTCAAGCAAACAGAAACAGCACAGCACGATGCGTATTTTTTTTAAAAATTGACAAAATAAATCAAAAAATGAAACAAAAATAAAAATAAGTGGAAAAGGCAAGAGTGCGCGAGCACACAGGAGCAAAGACAAGCAGCGCAGCTTGATGCGTAGTAAAAAATATAATAATAGACCACTGGTCGACCTCATTAGAAATAAAAAACCCAAATACAAGATAGACAAACAAACAAACACATAAATGTGGAGAGAAGGGCAGTGCGCGCAGGAGCAAAGGTAAACAGCAGACAGACCTGAATCCTTATCTTTACAAGGTCGACCTCAGAACTTTGTTCAGTTTGTCTCGGTGACGGATAATGGAAGGAAGGGCAGGCAACTGGTCGACTTCATTTAAATAAACAAATAAAAAATAAGATAAACTCTCAGGAATAGATAAATCATAACAAAAAAATTGTAAAGTGGAGAAAGCGAGAGCGCGCGAATGCACTCAAGCAAACACAAACAGCACAGCACGATGCGTATTTTTTTAAAATTGACAAAATAAATCAAAAAATAAATCAAAAATAAAAATAAGTGGAAAAGGCGAGAGTGCGCGAGCACACAGGAGCAAAGACAAGCAGCGCAGCTTGATGCGTAGTAAAAAAAAATAATAAATAGACAACTGGTCAACCTCATTAGAAATAAAAACCCAAAAGATTAGATAGACAAACAAACAAACACATAAATGTGGAGAGAAGGGCAGTGCGCGCAGGAGCAAAGGTAAACAGCAGACAGACCTGAATCCTTATTTTACAAGGTCGACCTCAGAACTTTGTTCAGTTTGTCTCGGTGACGGATAATGGAAGGAAGGGCAGGCAACTGGTCGACTTCATTTAAATAAACAAGTAAAAAATAAGATAAACTCTCAGGAATAGATAAATCATAACAAAAAATTGTAAAGTGGAGAAAGCGAGAGCGCGTGAATGCACTCAAGCAAACACAAACAGCACAGCACGATGCGTATTTTTTTTTTAAATTGACAAAATAAATCAAAAATAAATCAAAAATAAAAATAAGTGAAAAGGCGAGATTGCGCGAGCACACAGGAGCAAAGACAAGCAGCGCAGCTTGATGCGTAGTAAAAAAAAAAATAAATAGACAACTGGTCGACCTCATTAGAAATATAAACCCTAAAGATTAGATAGACAAACAAACAAACACATAAATGTGGAGAGAAGGGCAGTGCGCGCAGGAGCAAAGGTAAACAGCAGACAGACCTGAAACCTTACCTTTACAAGGTCGACCTCAGAACTTTGTTCAGTTTGTCTCGGTGACGGATAATGGAAGGAAGGGCAGGCAACTGGTCGACTTCATTTAAATAAACTAATAAAAATAAGATAAACTCTCAGGAATAGATAAATAATAACAAAAAAATTGTAAAGTGGAGAAAGCAAGAGCGCGCGATGGACTCAAGCAAACACAAACAGCACAGCACGATGCGTATTTCTTTTTAAATTGACAAAATAAATCAAAAATAAATCAAAAATAAAAATAAGTGGAAAAGGCGAGAGTGCGCGAGCACACAGGAGCAAAGACAAGCAGCGCAGCTTGATGCGTAGTAAAAAAAATAATAAATAGACAACTGGTCGACCTCATTAGAAATAAAAACCCAAAAGATTAGATAGACAAACAAACAAACACATAAATGTGGAGAGAAGGGCAGTGCGCGCAGGAGCAAAGGTAAACAGCAGACAGACCTGGATCCTTATCTTTACAAGGTCGACCTCAGAACTACTTGTCAGTTTGTCTCGGTGACGGATATTGGAAGGAAGGGCAGGCAACTGGTCGACTTCATTTAAATAAACAAATAAAAAATAAGATAAACTCTCAGGAATAGATAAATAATAACAAAAAAATTGTAAAGTGGAGAAAGCGAGAGCGTGCGAATGCACTCAAGCAAACACAAACAGCACAGCACGATGCGTATATTTTTTTAAATTGACAAAATAAACCAAAAATAAATCAAAATAAAAATAAGTGGAAAAGGCGAGAGTGCGCGAGCACACAGGAGCAAAGACAAGCAGCGCAGCTTGATGCGTATTACAAAAAAATAATAAATAGACAACTGGTCGACCTCATTAGAAATAAAAACCCAAAATATTAGATAGACAAACAAACAAACACATAAATGTGGAGAGAAGGGCAGTGCGCGCAGGAGCAAAGGTAAACAGCAGACAGACCTGAATCCTTATCTTTACAAGGTCGACCTCAGAACTTTGTTCAGTTTGTCTCGGTGACGGATAATGGAAGGAAGGGCAGGCAACTGGTCGACTTCATTTAAATAAACAAATAAAAAATAAGATAAACTCTCAGGAATAGATAAATAATAACAAAAAAATTGTAAAGTGGAGAAAGGGAGAGCGCGCGAATGCACTCAAGCAAACACAAACAGCACAGCACGATGCGTATTTTTTTTTAAATTGACAAAATAAACCAAAAATAAATCAAAAATAAAATAAGTGGAAAAGGCGAGAGTGCGCGAGCACACAGGAGCAAAGACAAGCAGCGCAGCTTGATGCGTAGTAAAAAAAATAATAAATAGACAACTGGTCGACCTCATTAGTAATATAAACCCTAAAGATTAGATAGACAAACAAACAAACACATAAATGTGGAGAGAAGGGCAGTGCGCGCAGGAGCAAAGGTAAACAGCAGACAGACCTGAATCCTTATCTTTACAATGTCGACCTCAGAACTTTGTTCAGTTTGTCTCGGTGACGGATAATGGTAGGAAGGGCAGGCAACTGGTCGACTTCATTTAAATAAACAATAAAAAATAAGATAAACTCTCAGGAATAGATAAATAATACAAAAAAATTGTAAAGTGGAGAAAGCGAGAGCGCGCGAATGCACTCAAGCAAACACAAACAGCACAGCACGATGCGTATTTTTTTTAAAATTGACAAAATAAATCAAAAATAAATCAAAAATAAAAATAAGTGGAAAAGGCGAGAGTGCGCGAGCACACAGGAGCCAAGACAAGCAGCGCAGCTTGATGCGTAGTAAAAAAAATAATAAATAGACAACTGGTCGACCTCATTAGAAATAAAAACCAAAAAGATTAGATAGACAAACAAACAAACACATAAATGTGGAGAGAAGGGCAGTGCCCGCAGGAGCAAAGGTAAACAGCAGACAGACCTGAATCCTTATCTTTACAAGGTCGACCTCTGAACTTTGTTCAGTTTGTCTCGGTGACGGATAATGGAAGGAAGGGCAGGCAAGCTGGTCGACTTCATTTAAATAAACAAATAAAAATAAGATAAACTCTCAGGATTAGATAAATAATAACAAAAAGTTTGTAAAGTGGAGAAAGCGAGAGCGCGCGAATGCACTCACGCAAACACAAACAGCACAGCACGATGCGTATTGTTTTTAAATTGACAAAATAAATCAAAAATGAATCAAAAATAAAAATAAGTGGAAAAGGCAAGAGTGCGCGAGCACACAGGAGCAAAGACAAGCAGCGCAGCTTGATGCGTAGTAAAAAAAATAATAAATAGACAACTGGTCGACCTCATTAGAAATAAAAACCCAAATACTAGATAGACAAACAAACAAACACATAAATGTGGAGAGAAGCTCAGTGCGCACCGGAGCAAAGGTAAACAGCAGACAGACCTGAATCCTTGTCTTTACAATGTCGACCTCAGAACTTTGTTCAGTTTTGTCTCGGTGACGGATAATGGAAGGAAGGGCAGGCAACTGGTCGACTTCATTTAAATAAACAAATAAAAAATAAGATAAACTGTCAGGAATAGATAAATAATAACAAAAAAATTGTAAAGTGGAGAAAGCGAGGAGGCGCGCGAATGCACTCAAGCAAACACAAACAGCACAGCACGATGCGTTTTTTTTTGAAATTGACAAAATAAATCAAAAATAAATCAAAAATAAAAATAAGTGGAAAAGGCGAGAGTGCGCGAGCACACAGGAGCAAAGACAAGCAGCGCAGCTTGATGCGTAGTAAAAAAAATAATAAATAGACAACTGGTCGAACTCATTAAAAATAAAAACCCAAAAGATTAGATAGACAAACAAACAAACACATAAATGTGGAGAGAAGGGCAGTGCGCGCAGGAGCAAAGGTAAACAGCAGACAGACCTGAATCCTTATCTTTACAAGGTCGACCTCAGAACTTTGTTCAGTTTGTCTCGGTGACGGATAATGGAAGGAAGGGCAGGCAACTGGTCGACTTCATTTAAATAAACAAATGAAAAATAAGATAAACTCTCAGGAATAGATAAATCATAACAAAATTTGTAAAGTGGAGAAAGCGAGAGCGCGCGAATGCACTCAAGCAAACACAAACAGCACAGCACGATGCGTATTTTTTTTTTAAATTGACAAAATAAATCAAAAATAAATCAAAAATAAAAATAAGTGGAAAAGGCGAGAGTGCGCGAGCACACAGGAGCAAAGACAAGCAGCGCAGCTTGATGCGTAGTAAAAAAATAATAAATAGACAACTGGTCGACCTCATTAGAAATAAAAACCCAAAAGATTAGATAGACAAACAAACAAACACATAAATGTGGAGAGAAGGGCAGTGCGCGCAGGAGCAAAGGTAAACAGCAGACAGACCTGAATCCTTATCTTTACAAGGTCGACCTCAGAACTTTGTTCAGTTTGTCTCGGTGACGGATAATGGAAGGAAGGGCAGGCAACTGGTCGACTTCATTTAAATAAACAAATAAAAAATAAGATAAACTCTCAGGAATAGATAAATAATAACAAAAAAATTGTAAAGTGGTGAAAGCGAGAGCGCGCGAATGCACTCAAGCAAACAGAAACAGCACAGCACGATGCGTATTTTTTTTAAAAATTGACAAAATAAATCAAAAATAAATCAAAAATAAAAATAAGTGGAAAAGGCAAGAGTGCGCGAGCACACAGGAGCAAAGACAAGCAGCGCAGCTTGATGCGTAGTAAAAAAAATAATAAATAGACAACTTGTCGACCTCATTAGAAATAAAAACACAAAAGATTAGATAGACAAACAAACAAACACATAAATGTGGAGAGAAGGGCAGTGCGCGCAGGAGCAAAGGTAAACAGCAGGACAGACCTGAATCTTTATCTTTACAAGGTCGACCTCAGAACTTTGTTCAGTTTGTCTCGGTGACGGATAATGGAAGGAAGGGCAGGCAACTGGTCGACTTCATTTAAATAAACAAATAAATATAAGATAAACTCTCAGGAATAGATAAATAATAACAAAAAATTGTAAAGTGGAGAAAGCGAGAGCGCATGAATGCACTCAAGCAAACACAAACAGCACAGCACGATGCGTATTTTTTTA
Organism: Perognathus longimembris pacificus; assembly: GCF_023159225.1. Lineage (NCBI taxonomy): Eukaryota > Metazoa > Chordata > Mammalia > Rodentia > Heteromyidae > Perognathus > Perognathus longimembris. The sequence continues at coordinate 29,245 of NW_025958110.1, read as the reverse complement.
AATTGACAAAAAAACCAAAAAATAAATCAAAAATAAAATAAGTGGAAAAGGCGAGAGTGCGCGAGCACACAGGAGCAAAGACAAGCAGCGCAGCTTGATGCGTAGTAAAAAAAATAATAAATAGACAACTGGTCGACCTCATTAGAAATAAAAACCCAAAAGATTAGATAGACAAACAAACAAACACATAAATGTGGAGAGAAGGGCAGTGCGCGCAGGAGCAAAGGTAAACAGCAGACAGACCTGAATCCTTATCTTTACAAGGTCGACCTCAGAACTTTGTTCAGTTTGTCTCGGTGACGGATAATGGAAGGAAGGGCAGGCAACTGGTCGACTTCATTTAAATAAACAAATAAAAAATAAGATAAACTCTCAGGATTAGATAAATATTAACAAAAAGATTGTAAAGTGGAGAAAGCGAGAACGCGCGAATGCACTCAAGCAAACACAAACAGCACAGCACGATGCGTATTGTTTTTAAATTGACAAAATAAATCAAAAATGAAACAAAAATAAAAATAAGTGGAAAAGGCAAGAGTGCGCGAGCACACAGGAGCAAAGACAAGCAGCGCAGCTTGATGCGTAGTAAAAAAAATAATAAATAGACCACTGGTCGACCTCATTAGAAATAAAAACCCCAATACAAGATAGACAACAAACAAACACATAAATGTGGAGAGAAGGGCAGTGCGCGCAGGAGCAAAGGTAAACAGCAGACAGACCTGAATCCTTATCTTTACAAGGTCGACCTCAGAACTTTGTTCAGTTTGTCTCGGTGACGGATAATGGAAGGAAGGGCAGGCAACTGGTCGACTTCATTTAAATAAACAAATAAAAAATAAGATAAACTCTCAGGAATAGATAAATCATAACAAAAAATTGTAAAGTGGAGAAAGCGAGAGAGCGCGCGAATGCACTCAAGCAAACACAAACAGCACAGCACGATGCGTATTTTTTTTAAAATTGACAAAATAAATCAAAAATAAATCAAAAATAAAAATAAGTGGAAAAGGCGAGAGTGCGCGAGCACACAGGAGCAAAGACAAGCAGCGTAGCTTGATGCGTAGTAAAAAAAATAATAAATAGACAACTGGTCAACCTCATTAGAAATAAAAACCCAAAAGATTAGATAGACAAACAAACAAACACATAAATGTGGAGAGAAGGGCAGTGCGCGCAGGAGCAAAGGTAAACAGCAGACAGACCTGAATCCTTATTTTACAAGGTCGACCTCAGAACTTTGTTCAGTTTGTCTCGGTGACGGATAATGGAAGGAAGGGCAGGCAACTGGTCGACTTCATTTAAATAAACAAATAAAAAATAAGATAAACTCTCAGGAATAGATAAATCATAACAAAAAATTGTAAAGTGGAGAAAGCGGAGAGCGCGTGAATGCACTCAAGCAAACACAAACAGCACAGCACGATGCGTATTTTTTTTTTAAATTGACAAAATAAATCAAAAATAAATCAAAAATAAAAATAAGTGGAAAAGGCGAGATTGCGCGAGCACACAGGAGCAAAGACAAGCAGCGCAGCTTGATGCGTAGTAAAAAAAAATAATAAATAGACAACTGGTCGACCTCATTAGAAATATAAACCCTAAAGATTAGATAGACAAACAAACAAACACATAAAGTGGAGAGAAGGGCAGTGCGCGCAGGAGCAAAGGTAAACAGCAGACAGACCTGAAACCTTACCTTTACAAGGTCGACCTCAGAACTTTGTTCAGTTTGTCTCGGTGACGGATAATGGAAGGAAGGGCAGGCAACTGGTCGACTTCATTTAAATAAACTAATAAAAATAAGATAAACTCTCAGGAATAGATAAATATTAAACAAAAAAATTGTAAAGTGGAGAAAGCGAGAGCGCGCGAATGGACTCAAGCAAACACAAACAGCACAGCACGATGCGTATTTCTTTTTAAATTGACAAATAAATCAAAAATAAATCAAAAATAAAAATAAGTGGAAAAGGCGAGAGTGCGCGAGCACACAGGAGCAAAGACAAGCAGCGCAGCTTGATGCGTAGTAAAAAAAATAATAAATAGACAACTGGTCGACCTCATTAGAAATAAAAACCCAAAAGATTAGATAGACAAACAAACAAACACATAAATGTGGAGAGAAGGGCAGTGCGCGCAGGAGCAAAGGTATACAGCAGACAGACCTGAATCCTTATCTTTACAAGGTCGACCTCAGAACTTTGTTCAATTTGTCTCGGTGACGGATAATGGAAGGAAGGGCAGGCAACTGGTCCACTTCATTTAAATAAACAAATAAAAAATAAGATAAACTCTCAGGAATAGATAAATAATAACAAAAAAATTGTAAAGTGGAGAAAGCGGAGAGCGCGCGAATGCACTCAAGCAAACACAAACAGGACAGCACGATGCGTATTTTTTTTTTAAATTGACAAAATAAATCAAAAATAAATCAAAAATAAAAATAAGTGGAAAAGGCGAGAGTGCGCGAGCACACAGGAGCAAAGACAAGCAGCGCAGCTTGATGCGTACTAAAAAAAATAATAAATAGACAACTGGTCTACCTCATTAGAAATAAAAACCCAAAAGATTAGATAGACAAACAAACAAACACTGAATGTGGAGAGAAGGGCAGTGCGCGCAGGAGCAAAGGTAAACAGCAGACAGACCTGGATCCTTATCTTTACAAGGTCGACCTCAGAACTTTGTTCAGTTTGTCTCGGTGACGGATATTGGAAGGAAGGGCAGGCAACTGGTCGACTTCATTTAAATAAACAAATAAAAAATAAGATAAACTCACAGGAATAGATAAATAATAACAAAAAAATTGTAAAGTGGAGAAAGCGAGGAGCGTGCGAATGCACTCAAGCAAACACAAACAGCACAGCACGATGCGTATATTTTTTAAATTGACAAAATAAACCAAAATAAATCAAAAATAAAAATAAGTGGAAAAGGCGAGAGTGCGCGAGCACACAGGAGCAAAGACAAGCAGCGCAGCTTGATGCGTAGTAAAAAAAATAATAAATAGACAACTGGTCGACCTCATTAGAAATAAAAACCCAAAATATTAGATAGACAAACAAACAAACACATAAATGTGGAGAGAAGGGCAGTGCGCGCAGGAGCAAAGGTAAACAGCAGACAGACCTGAATCCTTATCTTTACAAGGTCGACCTCAGAACTTTGTTCAGTTTGTCTCGGTGACGGATAATGGAAGGAAGGGCAGGCAACTGGTCGACTTCATTTAAATAAACAAATAAAAAATAAGATAAACTCTCAGGAATAGATAAATAATAACAAAAAAATTGTAAAGTGGAGAAAGGGAGAGCGCGCGAATGCACTCAAGCAAACACAAACAGCACAGCACGATGCGTATTTTTTTTAAATTGACAAAATAAACCAAAAATAAATCAAAAATAAAAATAAGTGGAAAAGGCGAGAGTGCGCGAGCACACAGGAGCCAAGACAAGCAGCGCAGCTTGATGCGTAGTAAAAAAAATAATAAATAGACAACTGGTCGACCTCATTAGAAATATAAACCCTAAAGATTAGATAGACAAACAAACAAACACATAAATGTGGAGAGAAGGGCAGTGCGCGCAGGAGCAAAGGTAAACAGCAGACAGACCTGAATCCTTATCTTTACAATGTCGACCTCAGAACTTTGTTCAATTTGTCTCGGTGACGGATAATGGTAGGAAGGGCAGGCAACTGGTCGAATTCATTTAAATAAACAAATAAAAAATAAGATAAACTCTCAGGAATAGATAAATAATAACAAAAAAAATTGTAAAGTGGAGAAAGCGAGAGCGCGCGAATGCACTCAAGCAAACACAAACAGCACAGCACGATGCGTATTTTTTTTTAAAATTGACAAAATAAATCAAAAATAAATCAAAAATAAAAATAAGTGGAAAAGGCGAGAGTGCGCGAGCACACAGGAGCCAAGACAAGCAGCGCAGCTTGATGCGTAGTAAAAAAAAATAATAAATAGACAACTGGTCGACCTCATTAGAAATAAAAACCAAAAAGATTAGATAGACAAACAAACAAACACATAAATGTGGAGAGAAGGGCAGTGCCCGCAGGAGCAAAGGTAAACAGCAGACAGACCTGAATCCTTATCTTTACAAGGTCGACCTCAGAACTTTGTTCAGTTTGTCTCGGTGACGGATAATGGAAGGAAGGGCAGGCAACTGGTCGACTTCATTTAAATAAACAAATAAAAAATAAGATAAACTCTCAGGAATAGATAAATAATAACAAAAAAATTGTAAAGTGGAGAAAGCGAGAGCGCGCGAATGCACTCAAGCAAACACAAACAGCACAGCACGATGCGTATTTTTTTTTAAAATTGACTAAATCAAAAATAAATCAAAAATAAAAATAAGTGGAAAAGGCGAGAGTGCGCAAGCACACAGGAGCAAAGACAAGCAGCGCAGCTTGATGCGTAGTAAAAAAAATAATAAATAGACAACTGGTCGACCTCATTAGAAAGAAAAACCCAAAAGATTAGATAGACAAACAAACAAACACATAAATGTGGAGAGAAGGGCAGTGCGCGCAGGAGCAAAGGTAAACAGCAGACAGACCTGAATCCTTATCTTTACAAGGTCGACCTCAGAACCTTGTTCAGTTTGTCTCGGTGACGGATAATGGAAGGAAGGGCAGGCAACTGGTCGACTTCATTTAAATAAACAAATAAAATATAAGATAAACTCTCAGGAATAGATAAATAATAACAAAAAAATTGTAAAGTGGAGAAAGCGAGAGCGCGCGAATGCACTCAAGCAAACACAAACAGCACAGCACGATACGTATTTTTTTTTAAATTGACAAAATAAATCAAAAATAAATCAAAATAAAAAATAAGTGGAAAAGGCGAGAGTGCGCGAGCACACAGGAGCAAAGACAAGCAGCGCAGCTTCATGCGTAGTAAAAAAAATAATAAATTGACAACTGGTCGACCTCATTAGAAATAAAAACCCAAAAGATTAGATAGACAAACAAACAAACACATAAATGTGGAGAGAAGGGCAGTGCGCGCAGGAACAAAGGTAAACAGCAGACAGAACTGAATCCTTATCTTTACAAGGTCGACCTCAGAACTTTGTTCAGTTTGTCTCGGTGACGGATAATGGTAGGAAGGGCAGGCAACTGGTCGAATTCATTTAAATAAACAAATAAAAAATAAGATAAACTCTCAGGAATAGATAAATAATAACAAAAAAAATTGTAAAGTGGAGAAAGCGAGAGCGCGCGAATGCACTCAAGCAAACACAAACAGCACAGCACGATGCGTATTTTTTTTTAAAATTGACAAAATAAATCAAAAATAAATCAAAAATAAAAATAAGTGGAAAAGGCGAGAGTGCGCGAGCACACAGGAGCCAAGACAAGCAGCGCAGCTTGATGCGTAGTAAAAAAAATAATAAATAGACAACTGGTCGACCTCATTAGAAATAAAAACCAAAAAGATTAGATAGACAAACAAACAAACACATAAATGTGGAGAGAAGGGCAGTGCCCGCAGGAGCAAAGGTAAACAGCAGACAGACCTGAATCCTTATCTTTACAAGGTCGACCTCAGAACTTTGTTCAGTTTGTCTCGGTGACGGATAATGGAAGGAAGGGCAGGCAACTGGTCGACTTCATTTAATAAACAAATAAAAAATAAGATAAACTCTCAGGAATAGATAAATAATAACAAAAAAAATGTAAAGTGGAGAAAGCGAGAGCGCGCGAATGCACTCAAGCAAACACAAACAGCACAGCACGATGCGTATTTTTTTTTAAAATTGACTAAATCAAAAATAAATCAAAAATAAAAATAAGTGGAAAAGGCGAGAGTGCGCAAGCACACAGGAGCAAAGACAAGCAGCGCAGCTTGATGCGTAGTAAAAAAAATAATAAATAGACAACTGGTCGACCTCATAGAAAGAAAAACCCAAAAGATTAGATAGACAAACAAACAAACACATAAATGTGGAGAGAAGGGCAGTGCGCGCAGGAGCAAAGGTAAACAGCAGACAGACCTGAATCCTTATCTTTACAAGGTCGACCTCAGAACCTTGTTCAGTTTGTCTCGGTGACGGATAATGGAAGGAAGGGCAGGCAACTGGTCGACTTCATTTAAATAAACAAATAAAATATAAGATAAACTCTCAGGAATAGATAAATAATAACAAAAAAATTGTAAAGTGGAGAAAGCGAGAGCGCGCGAATGCACTCAAGCAAAACACAAACAGCACAGCACGATGCGTATTTTTTTTTAAATTGACAAAATAAATCAAAATAAATCAAAAATAAAAATAAGTGGAAAAGGCGAGAGTGCGCGAGCACACAGGAGCAAAGACAAGCAGTGCAGCTTCATGCGTAGTAAAAAAAATAATAAATTGACAACTGGTCGACCTCATTAGAAATAAAAACCCAAAAGATTAGATAGACAAACAAACAAACACATAAATGTGGAGAGAAGGGCAGTGCGCGCAGGAACAAAGGTAAACAGCAGACAGAACTGAATCCTTATCTTTACAAGGTCGACCTCAGAACTTTGTTCAGTTTGTCTCGGTGACGGATAATGGAAGGAAGGGCCGGCAACTGGTCGACTTCATTTAAATAAACAAATAAAAAATAAGATAAACTCTCAGGAATAGATAAATAATAACAAAAAAATTGTAAAGTGGAGAAAGCGAGAGCGCGCGAATGCACTCAAGCAAACACAAACAGCACAGCACCATGCGTATTTTTTTTAAAATTGACAAAATAAATCAAAAATAAATCAAAAATAAAAATAAGTGGAAAAGGCGAGAGGTGCGCGAGCACACAGGAGCAAAGACAAGCAGCGCAGCTTGATGCGTAGTAAAAAAAATAATAAATAGACAACTGGTCGACCTCATTAGAAATAAAAACCCAAAAGATTAGATAGACAAACAAACAAACACATAAATGTGGAGAGAAGGGCAGTGCGCGCAGGAGCAAAGGTAAACAGCAGACAGACCTGAAACCTTATTTTTACAAGGTCGACCTCAGAACTTTGTTCAGTTTGTCTCGGTGACGGATAATGGAAGGAAGGGCAGGCAACTGGTCGACTTCATTTAAATAAACAAATAAAAAATAAGATAAACTCTCAGGAATAGATAAATAATAACAAAAAAAATTGTAAAGTGGAGAAAGCGAGAGCGCGCGAATGCACTCAAGCAAACACAAACAGCACAGCACGATGCGTATTTTTTTTTAAAATTGACAAAATGAATCAAAAATAAATCAAAAATAAATATAAGTGGAAAAGGCGAGAGTGCGCAAGCACACAGGAGCAAAGACAAGCAGCGCAGCTTGATGCGTAGTAAAAAAAATAATAAATTGACAACTGGTCCACCTCATTAGAAATAAAAACCCAAAAGATTAGATAGACAAACAAACAAACACATAAATGTGGAGAGAAGGGCAGTGCGCGCAGGAGCAAAGGTAAACAGCAGACAGACCTGAATCCTTATCTTTACAAGGTCGACCTCAGAACTTTGTTCAGTTTGTCTCGGTGACGGATAATTGAAGGAAGGGCAGGCAACTGGTCGACTTCATTTAAATAAACAAATAAAAAATAAGATAAACTCTCAGGAATAGATAAATAATAACAAAAAAATTGTAAAGTGGAGAATGCGAGAGCGCGCGGATGCACTCAAGCAAACACAAACAGCACAGCACGATGCGTATTTTTTTTAAAATTGACAAAATGAATCAAAAATAAATCAAAAATAAAAATAAGTGGAAAAGGCGAGAGTGCGCGAGCACACAGGAGCAAAGACAAGCAGCGCAGCTTGATGTGTAGTAAAAAAAATAATAAATTGACAACTGGTCGACCTCATTAGAAATAAAAACCCAAAAGATTAGATAGACAAACAAACAAACACATAAATGTGGAGAGAAGGGCAGTGCGCGCAGGAGCAAAGGTAAACAGCAGACAGACCTGAATCCTTATCTTTACAAGGTCGACCTCAGAACTTTGTTCAGTTTGTCTCGGTGACGGATAATGGAAGGAAGGGCAGGCAACTGGTCGACTTCATTTAAATAAACAAATAAAAAATAAGATAAATGCAGGAAGCCGGCAACAACGCCATTACAAGATGGCTCCTACTTCCTTGCAGCCTTACTGGTAAATAACGGCAAAGCCTAATGGACTTACTGGCCTGAACCCCGCGCATGCGCAAGTGAGTTCTAGTCCCAGCCAATCCCGTGGCAGCTGCTAGTAGCAACCAGTCACAGACCAATCAGGGAACGACCCATGCTCACCCAACGGTATATAAGCAGGCGGTTTTGGCCTTTTGGTGCCCCTCGCTTCAGCTCTCCCTCAACCAAGCGGCTCCTCAATAAAATGTGATTGGGAAGGATCCTCGTGTGGTCGTCGCCTTTCCTCGCTGGACGAGGTTGCCGCCCGCCGCAACTGGTGCCGAAACCCGGGACCAGGCGAGGGGTCGAAGAGGATCCAGAACCCAACACATGAGGAGGTAACTTCCCTCAGGTATGTGGACTGCCGTTCCTGTCTGGTGCTTCTTATTATCCTTCCGCTGTGAGTGCTGGTGGCTGGTGTGTGCTTGCTCTGTTTGCGCTGTGATGCCCTTATGGCGCATGGTACGCTCATGCCTGGAAGATGGACACTCCACAGATATAAAGGAAGGTCAAAGTGCCCTTAGTAAGCACCAGGATAGTCTTTCGGAATCCTCATCAGTAAAGGGGGAAGTGGTTAGGCCTAAGGAAATAAAAATAAGGAAAATAAAAATAAAAAGATGAAAGAAAGAAAAGGGAGACCCCATAAGGGTCTGGAGGAGGGACTGCAGCCCTCCGGAAAATCCTCGATCGCGCAGGCGGTGGGGACAAGACAGACAAAACAAAAGCAAACTCAAAAGGGACAAGGACCAGTTGCCCCGTTGTATCCTTCTTTGGAGGAATTTTCATAAAGAGAAGTATGTGGTCTAGGTTGGCCGCAGCTTTTCCAGTCTTTGAGAACCCAATAACAGATGAAAGGACCTATGAGCCAGTACAATTCAGAAAGAATCTCCAAGAAGGGAGAGCCGAATGGTCGGTGGACATGCTTCTAGGACAGGGAGCTTATGCAGTGGAACAGACCACCTACCCCTTTGAAGTCTACCGCCAGGTAAATGAGATATTTTACAAGGCTTGGCGGGCCTTGCCAAACAAAGGAGAGGTGGCTGGCAACCTTACAAAAGTGATTCAGGCGCCCAATGAACCATTTTCTGATTTTGTGGCACGCATGCTTGAGACGGCGGAGCGTTGTACTTGGGAATTTGGATGCTGCCATGCCACTTGTACAACAAATAATCTATGAGCAAAGTACCAAGGAATGTAAAAGAGTGATAATTCCTATAAAGGAAAAGGGCCTTGAGGCATGGGTAAAAGCTTGCCGAGAGGTGGGAGGCCCATTGACAAATGCAGGCTTGGCGGCGGCCATGCTTTCTGCCGCTCGCATGGCTAGGGACAACAAACAGAAGGGCTGCTTTAAGTGTGGCCAATTAGGACACTTTAAGCGGCAATGCCCGAAAATTAACATGGACCGGATCTGGTGATAACGAGATCCAGGGGAGCTGTTTGTGTTTTTCCTCAGGGCCAAGAAGTGCCTCACTGGGTGCCAACGAGATTGACCAGGCCTGTGGAAATGACAGAAGAAACCCATTGCGAAAATAAAGACCCGCAAGATGAAGACGCCATCCACTTGCTCTGTGGTACAACTGATCCCCCTGCTACTTGCAACAGTGCTGACTGCAGCCCCGATGGCAGCAAAAGAAATGACACTATGGGCTGTGACTAAGGCATGGCCAGTACCTATGCCCTTGCATGCAGATTCTCCCTTCCTCCCCACCTTGTTTTCTACAGACTGCAACATGGAAGTCCCATGTATTATGGTCTGCCTCTGGTTGGTCTGTCACCTGCGAACCCAAACACGAAGGGACAAGGTTGTAATTTCACAGGCTTTAGCCGCCTTGGAGTATGGAGCTTCCCCCCAGATTTGGCTTTCAGCCCTAAAAAGGGACTAAGCCCTCAATTGCACGGCCTTTGCACCCCAGGAAGCTGGTAGCTTCACTTGCACTAGGGATAGGCGTGCATTTGAGCAGAGCAGGATGCCGGGCAATAGCACCGCACTTGGGAGTCCTGAGGTAACAGGCCCCAAGAAGAGCAAGTCTGATTGCACGTGGGTAGATACCCTAGACCCCACCTCTGGAAAAAAGGTATCGGACGGGTCTGGCGTCCGATGAATGGATAACACTCATGGGAAAGCCAGTACAATGTTCCAAAATAGCACACAGAGATCAGACCTCTACTCTTACCTGCACAGAAACAAAAAGGGGGAACTGCAGGAAGCCGGCAACAACGCCATTACAAGATGGCTCCTACTTCCTTGCAGCCTTACTGGTAAATAACGGCAAAGCCTAACGGACTTACTTGCCTGAACCCCGCGCATGCGCAAGTGAGTTCTAGTCCCAGCCAATCCCGTGGCAGCTGCTAGTAGCAACCAGTCACAGACCAATCAGGAACGACCCATGCTCACCCAACGGTATATAAGCAGGCGGTTTTGGCCTTTTGGTGCCCCTCGCTTCAGCTCTCCCTCAACCAAGCGGCTCCTCAATAAAATGTGATTGGGAAGGATCCTCGTGTGGTCGTCGCCTTTCCTCGCTGGACGAGGTTGCCGCCCGCCACAGATAAACTCTCAGGAATAGATAAATAATAACAAAAAAATTGTAAAGTGGAGAAAGCGAGAGCGCGCGAATGCACTCAAGCAAACACAAACAGCACAGCACAATGCCTATTTTTTTTTAAATTGACAAAATAAATCAAAAATAAATCAAAAATAAAAATAAGTGGAAAAGGCGAGAGTGCGCGAGCACACAGGAGCAAAGACAAGCAGCGCAGCTTGATGCGTAGTAAAAAAAATAATAAATAGACAACTGGTCGACCTCATTAGAAATAAAAACCCAAAAGATTAGATAGACAAACAAACAAACACATACATGTGGAGAGAAGGGCAGTGCGCGCAGGAGCAAAGGTAAACAGCAGACAGACCTGAATCCTTATCTTTACAAGGTCGACCTCAGAACTTTGTTCAGTTTGTCTCGGTGACGGATAATGGAAGGAAGTGCAGGCAACTGGTCGACTTCATTTAAAAAAACAAATAAAAAATAAGATAAACTCTCAGGAATAGATAAATAATAACAAAAAAAATTGTAAAGTGGAGAAACCGAGAGCGCGCGAATGCACTCAAGCAAACACAAACAGCACAGCACGATGCGTATTTTTTTTTAAATTGACAAAATAAATCAAAAATAAAAATAAGTGGAAAAGGCGAGAGTGCGCGAGCACACAGGAGCAAAGACAAGCAGCGCAGCTTGATGTGTAGTAAAAAAAATAATAAATAGACAACTGGTAGACCTCATTAGAAATAAAAACCCAAAAGATTAGATAGACAAACAAACACATAAATGTGGAGAGAAGGGCAGTGCGCGCAGGAGCAAAGGTAAACAGCAGACAGACCTGAATCCTTATCTTTACAAGGTCGACCTCAGAACTTTGTTCAGTTTGTCTCGGTGACGGATAATGGAAGGAAGGGCCGGCAACTGGTCGACTTCATTTAAATAAACAAATAAAAAATAAGATAAACTCTCAGGAATAGATAAATAATAACAAAAAAATTGTAAAGTGGAGAAAGCGAGAGCGCGCGAATGCACTCAAGCAAACACAAACAGCACAGCACGATGCGTATTTTTTTTAAAATTGACAAAATAAATCAAAAATAAATCAAAAATAAAAATAAGTGGAAAAGGCGAGAGGTGCGCGAGCAGACAGGAGCAAAGACAAGCAGTGCAGCTTGATGCGTAGTAAAAAAATAATAAATAGACAACTGGTCGACCTCATTAGAAATAAAAACCCAAAAGATTAGATAGACCAACAAACAAACACATAAATGTGGAGAGAAGGGCAGTGCGCGCAGGAGCAAAGGTAAACAGCAGACAGACCTGAATCCTTATCTTTACAAGGTCGACCTCAGAACTTTGTACAGTTTGTCTCGGTGACGGATAATGGAAGGAAGGGCATGCAACTGGTCGACTTCATTTAAATAAACAAATAAAAAATAAGATAAACTCTCAGGAATAGATAAATAATAACAAAAAAAATTGTAAAGTGGAGAAAGCGAGAGCGCGCGAATGCACTCAAGCAAACACAAACAGCACAGCACGATGCGTATTTTTTTAAAAATTGACAAAATAAATCAAAAATAAATCAAAAATAAAAATAAGTGGAAAAGGCGAGGAGTGCGCGAGCACACAGGAGCAAAGACAAGCAGCGCAGCTTGATGCGTAGTAAAAAAAATAATAAATAGACAACTGGTCGACCTCATTAGAAATAAAAACCCAAAAGATTAGATAGACAAACAAACAAACACATAAATGTGGAGAGAAGGGCAGTGCGCGCAGGAGCATAGGTAAACAGCAGACAGACCTGAATCCTTATCTTTACAAGGTCGACCTAAGAACTTTGTTCAGTATGTCTCGGTGACGGATAATGGAAGGAAGGGCAGGCAACTGGTCGACTTCATTTAAATAAACAAATAAAAAATAAGATAAACTCTCAGGAATAGATAAATAATAACAAAAAAATTTTAAAGTGGAGAAAGCAAGAGCGCGCGAATGCACTCAAGCAAACACAAACAGCACAGCACGATGCGTATTTTTTTTTAAAATTGACAAAATAAATCAAAAATAAATCAAAAATCAAAATAAGTGGAAAAGGCGAGAGTGTGCGAGCACACAGGAGCAAAGACAAGCAGCGCAGCTTGATGCGTAGTAAAAAAAATAATAAATAGACAACTGGTCGACCTCATTAGAAAGAAAAACCCAAAAGATTAGATAGACAAACAAACAAACACATAAATGTGGAGAGAAGGGCAGTGCGCCCAGGAGCAAAGGTAAACAGCAGACAGACCTGAATCCTTATCTTTACAAGGTCGACCTCAGAACCTTGTTCAGTTTGTCTCGGTGATGGATAATGGAAGGAAGGGCAGGCAACTGGTCGACTTCATTTAAATAAACAAATAAAATATAAGATAAACTCTCAGGAATAGATAAATAATAACAAAAAAATTGTAAAGTGGAGAAAGCGAGAGCGCGCGAATGCACTCAAGCAAACACAAACAGCACAGCACGATGCGTATTTTTTTTTTAAATTGACAAAATGAATCAAAAATAAATCAAAAATAAAAATAAGTGGAAAAGGCGAGAGTGCGCGAGCACACAGGAGCAAAGACAAGCAGCGCAGCTTCATGCGTAGTAAAAAAAATAATAAATTGACTACTGGTCGACCTCATTACAAGTAAAATCCCAAAAGATTAGATAGACAAACAAACAAACACATAAATGTGGAGAGAAGGGCAGTGCGCACAGGAACAAAGGTAAACAGCAGACAGAACTGAATCCTTATCTTTACAAGGTCGACCTCAGAACTTTGTTCAGTTTGTCTCGGTGACGGATAATGGAAGGAAGGGCCGGCAACTGGTCGACTTCATTTAAATAAACAAATAAAAAATAAGATAAACTCTCAGGAATAGATAAATAATAACAAAAAAATTGTAAAGTGGAGAAAGCGAGAGCGCGCGAATGCACTCAAGCAAACACAAACAGCACAGCACCATGCGTATTTTTTTTAAAAATTGACAAAATAAATCAAAAATAAATCAAAAATAAAAATAAGTGGAAAAGGCGAGAGTGCGCGAGCACACAGGAGCAAAGACAAGCAGCGCAGCTTGATGCGTAGTAAAAAAAATAATAAATAGACAACTGGTCGACCTCATTAGAAATAAAAACCCAAAAGATTAGATAGACAAACAAACAAACACATAAATGTGGAGAGAAGGGCAGTGCGCGCAGGAGCAAAGGTAAACAGCAGACAGACCTGAAACCTTATTTTTACAAGGTCGACCTCAGAACTTTGTTCAGTTTGTCTCGGTGACGGATAATGGAAGGAAGGGCAGGCAACTGGTCGACTTCATTTAAATAAACAAATAAAAAATAAGATAAACTCTCAGGAATAGATAAATAATAACAAAAAAATTGTAAAGTGGAGAAAGCGAGAGCGCGCGAATGCACTCAAGCAAACACAAACAGCACAGCACGATGCGTATTTTTTTTTAAAATTGACAAAATGAATCAAAAATAAATCAAAAATAAATATAAGTGGAAAAGGCGAGAGTGCGCGAGCACACAGGAGCAAAGACAAGCAGCGCAGCTTGATGCGTAGTAAAAAAAATAATAACTTGACAACTGGTCGACCTCATTAGAAATAAAAACCCAAAAGATTAGATAGACAAACAAACAAACACATAAATGTGGAGAGAAGGGCAGTGCGCGCAGGAGCAAAGGTAAACAGCAGACAGACCTGAATCCTTATCTTTACAAGGTCGACCTCAGAACTTTGTTCAGTTTGTCTCGGTGACGGATAATTGAAGAAAGGGCAGGCAACTGGTCGACTTCATTTAAATAAACAAATAAAAAATAAGATAAACTCTCAGGAATAGATAAATAATAACAAAAAAATTGTAAAGTGGAGAATGCGAGAGCGCGCGAATGCACTCAAGCAAACACAAACAGCACAGCACGATGCGTATTTTTTTTTAAAATTGACAAAATGAATCAAAATAAATCAAAAATAAAAATAAGTGGAAAAGGCGAGAGTGCGCGAGCACACAGGAGCAAAGACAAGCAGCGCAGCTTGATGTGTAGTAAAAAAAATAATAAATTGACAACTGGTCGACCTCATTAGAAATAAAAACCCAAAAGATTAGATAGACAAACAAACAAACACATAAATGTGGAGAGAAGGGCAGTGCGCGCAGGAGCAGCAAGGTAAACAGCAGACAGACCTGAATCCTTATCTTTACAAGGTCGACCTCAGAACTTTGTTCAGTTTGTCTCGGTGACGGATAATGGAAGGATGGGCCGGCAACTGGTCGACGTCATTTAAATAAACAAATAAAAAATAAGATAAACTCTCAGGAATAGATAAATAATAACAAAAAAATTATAAGTGGAGAAAGCGAGGAGCGCGCGAATGCACTCAAGCAAACACAAACAGCACAGCACGATGCGTATTTTTTTATAAAATTGACAAAATAAATCAAAAATAAATCAAAAATAAAAATAAGTGGAAAAGGCGAGAGTGCGCGAGCACACAGGAGCAAAGACACGCAGCGCAGCTTGATGCGTAGTAAAAAAAATAATAAATAGACAACTGGTCGACCTCATTAGAAATAAAAACCCAAAAGATTAGATAGACAAACAAACAAACACATAAATGTGGAGAGAAGGGCAGTGCGCCCAGGAGCAAAGGTAAACAGCAGACAGACCTGAATCCTTATCTTTACAAGGTCGACCTCAGAACCTTGTTCAGTTTGTCTCGGTGACGGATAATGGAAGGAAGGGCAGGCAACTGGTCGACTTCATTTAAATAAACAAATAAAATATAAGATAAACTCTCAGGAATAGATAAATAATAACAAAAAAATTGTAAAGTGGAGAAAGCGAGAGCGCGCGAATGCACTCAAGCAAACACAAACAGCACAGCACGATGCGTATTTTTTTTAAATTGACAAAATGAATCAAAAATAAATCAAAAATAAAAATAAGTGGAAAAGGCGAGAGTGCGCTTGCACACAGGAGCAAAGACAAGCAGCACAGCTTGATGCGTAGTAAAAAAAATAATAAATAGACAACTGGTCGACCTCATTAGAAATAAAAACCCAAAAGATTAGATAGACAAACAAACAACCACATAAATGTGGAGAGAAGGGCAGTGAGCGCAGGAGCAAAGGTAAACAGCAGACAGACCTGGATCCTTATCTTTACAAGGTCGACCTCAGAACTTTGTTCAGTTTGTCTCCGTGACGGATAATGGAAGGAAGGGCAGGCAACTGGTCGACTTCATTTAAATAATGAAATAAAAAATAAGATAAACTCTCAGGAATAGATAAATAATAACAAAAAAATTGTAAAGTGGAGAAAGCGAGAGCGCGCGAATGCACTCAAGCAAACACAAACAGCACAGCACGATGCGTATTTTTTTTTAATTGACAAAATAAATAAAAAATAAATCAAAAATAAAAATAAGTGGAAAAGGCGAGAGTGCGCGAGCACATAGGCAAAGACAAGCAGCGCAGCTTGATGCATAGTAAAAAAAATAATAAATAGACAACTGGTCGACCTCATTAGAACAAAAACCCAAAAGATTAGATAGACAAACAAACAAACACATAAATGTGGAGAGAAGGGCAGTGCGCGCAGGAGCAAAGGTAAACAGCAGACAGACCTGGATCCTTATCTTTACAAGGTCGACCTCAGAACTTTGTTCCGTTTGTCTCGGTGACGGATAATGG
Source organism: Perognathus longimembris pacificus (assembly GCF_023159225.1). Taxonomy (NCBI): domain Eukaryota; kingdom Metazoa; phylum Chordata; class Mammalia; order Rodentia; family Heteromyidae; genus Perognathus; species Perognathus longimembris. Next base: position 12,828 of record NW_025958110.1, on the reverse strand, counting down.
AAGGATGGGCAGGCAACTGGTCGACTTCATTTAAATAAAAAAATAAAAAATAAGATAAACTCTCAGGAATAGATAAATAATAACAAAAAAATTGTAAAGTGGAGAAAGCGAGAGCGCGCGAATGCACTCAAGCAAACACAAACAGCACAGCACGATGCGTATTTTTTTTAATTGACAAAATAAATCAAAAATAAATCAAAAATAAAAATAAGTGGGAAAGGCGAGAGTGCCCGAGCACATAGGCAAAGACAAGCAGCGCAGCTTGATGCATAGTAAAAAAAATAATAAATAGACTACTGGTCGACCTCATTAGAACAAAAACCCAAAAGATTAGATAGACAAACAAACAAACACATAAATGTGGAGAGAAGGGCAGTGCGCGCAGGAGCAAAGGTAAACAGCAGACAGACCTGAATCCTTATCTTTACAAGGTCGACCTCAGAACTTTGTTCAGTTTGTCTCGGTGACGGATAATGGAAGGAAGGGCAGGCAACTGGTCGACTTCATTTAAATAAACAAATAAAAAATAAGATAAACTCTCAGGAATAGATAAATAATATCAAAAAAATTGTAAAGTTGAGAAAGCGAGAGCGCGCGAATGCACTCAAGCAAACACAAACAGCACAGCACGATGCGTATTTTTTTTTCAAATTGACAAAATAAATAAAAAATAAATCAAAAATAAAAATAAGTGGAAAAGGCGAGAGTGCGCGAGCACACTGGAGCAAAGACAAGCAGCGCAGCTTGATGCGTAGTAAAAAAATTAATAAATAGACAACTGGTCGACCTCATTGGAAATAAAAACCCAAAGATTAGATAGACAAACAAACAAACACATAAATGTGGAGAGAAGGGCAGTGCGCGCAGGAGCAAAGGTAAACAGCAGACAGTCCTGAATCCTTATCTTTACAAGGTTGACCTCAGAACTTTGTTCAGTTTGTCTCGGTGACGGATAATGGAAGGAAGGGCAGGCAACTGGTCGACTTCATTTAAATAAACAAATAAAAAATAAGATAAACTCTCAGGAATAGATAAATAATAACAAAAAAATTGTAAAGTGGAGAAAGCGAGAGCGCGCGAATGCACTCAAGCAAACACAAACAGCACAGCACGATGCGTACTTTTTTTAAAAATTGACAAAATAAATCAAAAATAAATCAAAAATAAAAATAAGTGGAAAAGGCGAGAGTGCGCGAGCACACAGGAGCAAAGACAAGCAGCGCAGCTTGATGCGTAGTAAAAAAAATAATAAATAGACAACTGGTCGACCTCATTAGAAATAAAAACCCAAAAGATTAGATAGACAAACAAACAAACACATAAATGTGGAGAGAAGGGCAGTGCGCGCAGGAGCAAAGGTAAACAGCAGACAGACCTGAATCCTTATCTTTAGAAGGTCGACCTCAGAACTTTGTTCAGTTTGTCTCGGTGACGGATAATGGAAGGAAGGGCAGGCAACTGGTCGACTTCATTTAAATAAACAAATAAAAAATAAGATAAACTCTCAGGAATAGATAAATAATAACAAAAAAATTGTAAAGTGGAGAAAGCGAGAGCGCGCGAATGCACTCAAGCAAACACAAACAGCACAGCACGATGCGTATTTTTTTTTAAATTGACAAAATAAATCAAAAATGAATCAAAAATAAAAACAAGTGGAAAAGGCGAGAGTGCGCGAGCACACAGGAGCAAAGACAAGCAGCGCAGCTTGATGCGTAGTAAAAAAATTAATAAATAGACAACTGGTCGACCTCATTAGAAATAAAAACCCAAAAGATTAGATAGACAAACAAAAAAACACATAAATGTGGAGAGAAGGGCAGTGCGCGCAGCAGCAAAGGTAAACAGCAGACAGACCTGAATCCTTATCTTTACAAGGTCGACCTCAGAACTTTGTTCAGTTTGTCTCGGTGACGGATAATGGAAGGAAGGGCAGGCAACTGGTCGACTTCATTTAAATAAAAAAATTAAAAAATAAGATAAACTCTCAGGAATAGATAAATAATAACAAAAAAATTGTAAAGTGGAGAAAGCGAGAGCGCGCGAATGCACTCAAGCAAACACAAAGAGCACAGCACGATGCGTATTTTTTTTAAATTGACAAAATAAATAAAAAATGAATCAAAAATAAAAATAAGTGGAAAAGGCGAGAGTGCGCGAGCACACAGGAGCAAAGACAAGCAGCGCAGCTTGATGCGTAGTAAAAAAAATAATAAATAGACAACTGGTCGACCTCATTAGAAATAAAAACCCAAAAGATTAGATAGACAAACAAACAAACACATAAATGTGGAGAGAAGGGCAGTGCGCGCAAGAGCAAAGGTAAACAGCAGACAGACCTGAATCCTTATCTTTAAAAGGTCGACTTCAGAACTTTGTTCAGTTTGTATCGGTGACGGATAATGGAAGGAAGGGCAGGCAACTGGTCGACTTCATTTAAATAAACAAATAAAAAATAAGATAAACTCTCAGGAATAGATAAATAATAACAAAAAAATTGTAAAGTGGAGAAAGCGAGAGCGCGCGAATGCACTCAAGCAAACACAAACAGCACAGCACGATGCGTATTTTTTTTTAAATTGACAAAATAAATCAAAAATGAATCAAAAATAAAAACAAGTGGAAAAGGCGAGAGTGCGCGAGCACACAGGAGCAAAGACAAGCAGCGCAGCTTGATGCGTAGTAAAAAAATTAATAAATAGACAACTGGTCGACCTCATTAGAAATAAAAACCCAAAAGATTAGATAGACAAACAAAAAAACACATAAATGTGGAGAGAAGGGCATTGCGCGCAGCAGCAAAGGTAAACAGCAGACAGACCTGAATCCTTATCTTTACAAGGTCGACCTCAGAACTTTGTTCAGTTTGTCTCGGTGACGGATAATGGAAGGAAGGGCAGGCAACTGGTCGACTTCATTTAAATAAAAAAATAAAAAATAAGATAAACTCTCAGGAATAGATAAATAATAACAAAAAAATTGTAAAGTGGAGAAAGCGAGAGCGCGCGAATGCACTCAAGCAAACACAAAGAGCACAGCACGATGCGTATTTTTTTTAAATTGACAAAATAAATAAAAAATGAATCAAAAATAAAAATAAGTGGAAAAGGCGAGAGTGCGCGAGCACACAGGAGCAAAGACAAGCAGCGCAGCTTGATGCGTAGTAAAAAAAATAATAAATAGACAACTGGTCGACCTCATTAGAAATAAAAACCCAAAAGATTAGATAGACAAACAAACAAACACATAAATGTGGAGAGAAGGGCAGTGCGCGCAAGAGCAAAGGTAAACAGCAGACAGACCTGAATCCTTATCTTTAAAAGGTCGACTTCAGAACTTTGTTCAGTTTGTATCGGTGACGGATAATGGAAGGTATGGCAGGCAACTGGTCGACTTCATTTAAATAAACAAATAAAAAATAAGATAAACTCTCAGGAATAGATAAATAATAACAAAAAAATTGTAAAGTGGAGAAAGCGAGAGCGCGCGAATGCACTCAAGCAAACACAAACAGCACAGCACGATGCGTATTTTTTTTAAATTGACAAAATAAATCAAAATAAATCAAAAATAAAAATAAGTGGAAAAGGCGAGAGTGCGCGAGCACACAGGAGCAAAGACAAGCAGCGCAGCTTGATGCGTAGTAAAAAAAATAATAAATAGACAACTGGTCGACCTCATTAGAAATAAAAACCCAAAAGATTAGATAGACAAACAAACAAACACATAAATGTGGAGAGAAGGGCAGTGCCCGCAGGAGCAAAGGTAAACAGCAGACAGACCTGGATCCTTATCTTTACAAGGTCGACCTCAGAACTTTGTTCAGTTTGTCTCGGTGACGGATAATGGAAGGAAGGGCAGGCAACTGGTCGACTTCATTTAAATAAAAAAATAAAAAATAAGATAAACTCTAAGGAATAGATAAATAATAACAAAAAAATTGTAAAGTGGAGAAAGCGAGAGCGCGCGAATGCACTCAAGCAAACACAAACAGCACAGCACGATCCGTATTTTTTTTAATTGACAAAATAAATCAAAAATAAATCAAAAATAAAAATAAGTGGAAAAGGCGAGAGTGCGCGAGCACATAGGCAAAGACAAGCAGCGCAGATTGATGCATAGTAAAAAAGATAATAAATAGACAACTGGTCGACCACATTAGAACAAAAACCCAAAAGATTAGATAGACAAACAAACAAACACATAAATGTGGAGAGAAGGGCAGTGCGCGCAGGAGCAAAGGTAAATAGCAGACAGACCTGGATCCTTATCTTTACAAAGTCGACCTCAGAACTTTGTTCAGTTTGTCTCGGTGACGGATAATGGAAGGAAGGGCAGGCAACTGGTCGACTTCATTTAAATAAAAAAATAAAAAATAAGATAAACTCTCAGGAATAGATAAATAATAACAAAAAAATTGTAAAGTGGAGAAAGCGAGAGCGCGCGAATGCACTCAAGCAAACACAAACAGCACAGCACGATGCCTATTTTTTTTAATTGACAAAATAAATCAAAAATAAATCAAAAATAAAAATAAGTGGAAAAGGCGAGAGTGCGCGAGCACATAGGCAAATACAAGCAGTGCAGCTTGATGCATAGTAAAAAAAATAATAAATAGACAACTGGTCGACCTCATTAGAACAAAAACCCAAAGATTAGATAGACAAAGAAACAAACACATAAATGTGGAGAGAAGGGCAGTGCGCGCAGGAGCAAAGGTAAACAGCAGACAGACCTGAATCCTTATCTTTACAAGGTCGACCTCAGAACTTTGTTCAGTTTGTCTCGGTGACGGATAATGGAAGGAAGGGCAGGCAACTGGTCGACTTCATTTAAATAAACAAATAAAAAATAAGATAAACTCTCAGGAATAGATAAATAATATCAAAAAAATTGTAAAGTTGAGAAAGCGAGAGCGCGCGAATGCACTCAAGCAAACACAAACAGCACAGCCCGATGCGTATTTTTTTTTCAAATTGTCATAATAAATAAAAAATAAACCAAAAATAAAAATAAGTGGAAAAGGCGAGAGTGCGCGAGCACACTGGAGCAAAGACAAGCAGCGCAGCTTGATGCGTAGTAAAAAAAATTATAAATAGACAACTGGTCGACCTCATTAGAAATAAAAACCCAAAAGATTAGATAGACAAACAAACAAACACATAAATGTGGAGAGAAGGGCAGTGCGCGCAGGAGCAAAGGTAAACAGCAGACAGACCTGAATCCTTATCTTTACAAGGTCGACCTCAGAACTTTGTTCAGTTTGTCTCGGTGACGGATAATGGAAGGAAGGGCAGGCAACTGGTCGACTTCATTTAAATAAACAAATAAAAAATAAGATAAACTCTCAGGAATAGATAAATAATAACAAAAAATTGTAAAGTGGAGAAAGCTAGAGCACGCGAATGCACTCAAGCAAACACAAACAGCACAGCACGATGCGTATATTTTTTAATTGACAAAATAAATCAAAAATAAATCAAAAATAAAAATAAGTGGAAAAGGCGAGAGTGCGCGAGCACATAGGCAAAGACAAGCAGCGCAGCTTGATGCGTAGTAAAAAAAATAATAAATAGACAACTGGTCGACCTCATTAGAACAAAAACCCAAAAGATTAGATAGACAAACAAACAAACACATAAATGTGGAGAGAAGGGCAGTGCGCGCAGGAGCAAAGGTAAACAGCAGACAGACCTGAATCCTTATCTTTACAAGGTCGACCTCAGATCTTTGTTCAGTTTGTCTCGGTGACGGATAATGGAAGGAAGGGCAGGCAACTGGTCGACTTCATTTAAATAAACAAATAAAAAATAAGATAAACTCTCAGGAATAGATAAATAATAACAAAAAATTGTAAAGTTGAGAAAGCGAGAGCGCGCGAATGCACTCAAGCAAACACAAACAGCACAGCCCGATGCGTATTTTTTTTTCAAATTGACAAAATAAATAAAAAATAAATCAAAAATAAAAATAAGTGGAAAAGGCGAGAGTGCGCGAGCACACTGGAGCAAAGACAAGCAGCGCAGCTTGATGCGTAGTAAAAAAATTAATAAATAGACAACTGGTCGACCTCATTAGAAATAAAAACCCAAAAGATTAGATAGACAAACAAACAAACACATAAATGTGGAGAGAAGGGCAGTGCGCGCACGGGCAAAGGTAAACAGCAGACAGACCTGAATCGTTATCTTTACAAGCTCGACCTCAGAACTTTGTTCAGTTTGTCTCGGTGACGGATAATGGAAGGAAGGGCAGGCAACTGGTCGACTTCATTTAAATAAACAAATAAAAAATAAGATAAACTCTCAGGAATAGATAAATAATAACAAAAAAATTGTAAAGTGGAGAAAGCGAGAGAGCGCGAATGCACTCAAGCAAACACAAACAGCACAGCACGATGCGTACTTTTTTTAAAAATTGACAAAATAAATAAAAAATAAATCAAAAATAAAAATAAGTGGAAAAGGCGAGAGTGCGCGAGCACACAGGAGCAAAGACAAGCAGCGCAGCTTGATGCGTAGTAAAAAAAATAATAAATAGACAACTGGTCGACCTCATTAGAAATAAAAACACAAAAGATTAGATAGACAAACAAACACATAAATGTGGAGAGAAGGGCAGTGCGCGCAGGAGCAAAGGTAAACAGCAGACAGACCTGAATCCTTATCTTTACAAGGTCGACCTCAGAACTTTGTTCAGTTTGTCTCGGTGACGGATAATGGAAGGAAGGGCAGGCAACTGGTCGACTTCATTTAAATAAACAAATAAAAAATAAGATAAACTCTCAGGAATAGATAAATAATAACAAAAAAATTGTAAAGTGGAGAAAGCGAGAGCGCGCGAATGCACTCAAGCAAACACAAACAGCACAGCACGATGCGTATTTTTTTTTAAAATTGACAAAATAAATCAAAAATAAATCAAAAATAAAAATAAGTGGAAAAGGCGAGAGTGCGCGAGCACACAGGAGCAAAGACAAGCAGCGCAGCTTGATGCGTAGTAAAAAAAATAATAAATAGACAACTGGTCGACCTCATTAGAAGTAAAAACCCAAAAGATTAGATAGACAAACAAACAAACACATAAATGTGGAGAGAAGGGCAGTGCGCGCAGGAGGAAAGGTAAACAGCAGACAGACCTGAATCCTTATCTTTACAAGGTCGACCTCAGAACTTTGTTCAGTTTGTCTCGGTGACAGATAATGGAAGGAAGGGCAGGCAACTGGTCGACTTCATTTAAATAAACAAATAAAAATAAGATAAACTCTCAGGAATAGATAAATAATAACAAAAAAATAGTAAATTGGAGAAAGCGAGAGCGCGCGAATGCACTCAAGCAAACACAAACAGCACAGCACGATGCGTATTTTTTTTTAAAATTGACAAAATAAATCAAAATAAAAATAAGTGGAAAAGGCGAGAGTGCGCGAGCACACAGGAGCAAAGACAAGCAGCGCAGCTTGATGCGTTGTAAAAAAAATAATAAATAGACAATTGGTCGACCTCATTAGAAGTAAAAACCCAAAAGATTAGATAGACAAACAAACAAACACATAAATGTGGAGAGAAGGGCAGGGCGCGCAGGAGCAATGGTAAAGAGCAGACAGACCTGAATCCTTATCTTTACAAGGTCGACGTCAGAACTTTGTTCAGTTCGTCTCGTTGACGGATAATGGAAGGAAGGGCAGGCAACTGGTCGACTTCATTTAAATAATCAAATAAAAAATAAGATAAACTCTCAGGAATAGATAAATAATAACAAAAAAATTGTAAAGTGGAGAAAGCGAGAGCGCGCGAATGCACTCAAGCAAACACAAACAGCACAGCACGATGCGTTTTTTTTTTTTAAATTGACAAAATAAATCAAAAATAAATCAAAAATAAAAATAAGTGAAAAAGGCGAGAGTGCGCGAGCACACATGAGCAAAGACAAGCAGCGCAGCTTGATGCGTAGTAAAAAAAATAATAAATAGACAACTGGTCGACCTCATTAGAAATAAAAACCCAAAAGATTAGATAGACAAACAAACAAACACATAAATGTGGAGAGAAGGTCAGTGCGCGCAGGAGCAAAGGTAAACAGCAGACAGACCTGAATCCTTATCTTTACAAGGTCGACCTCAGAACTTTGTTCAGTTTGTCTCGGTGACGGATAATGGAAGGAAGGTCAGGCAACTGGTCGACTTCATTTAAATAAACAAATAAAAAATAAGATAAACTCTCAGGAATAGATAAATAATAACAAAAAATTGTAAAGTGGAGAAAGCGAGAGCGCGCGAATGCACTCAAGCAAACACAAACAGCACAGCACGATGCGTATTTTTTTTAAATTGACAAAATAAATCAAAAATAAATCAAAAATAAAAATAAGTGGAAAAGGCGAGAGTGCGCGAGCACACAGGTGCAAAGACAAGCAGCGCAGCTTGATGCGTAGTAAAAAAAATAATAAATAGACAACTGGTCGACCTCATTAGAAATAAAAACCCAAAAGATTAGATAGACAAACAAACAAACACATAAATGTGGAGAGAAGGGCAGTGCGCGCAGGAGCAAAGGTAAACAGCAGACAGACCTGAATCCTTATCTTTACAGGGTCGACCTCAGAACTTTTTTCAGTTTGTCTCGGTGACGGATAATGGAAGGAAGGGCAGGCAACTGGTCGACTTCATTTAAATAAACAAATAAAAAATAAGATAAACTCTCAGGAATAGATAAATAATAACAAAAAAATTGTAAAGTGGAGAAAGCGAGAGCGCGCGAATGCACTCAAGCAAACACAAACAGCACAGCACGATGCGTATTTTTTTTAAATTGACAAAATAAATCAAAAATAAAAATAAGTGGAAAAGGCGAGAGTGCGCGAGCACACAGGAGCAAAGACAAGCAGCGCAGCTTGATACGTAGTAAAAAAAATAATAAATAGACAACTGGTCGACCTAATTAGAAGTAAAAACCCAAAAGATTAGATAGACAAACAAACAAACACATAAATGTGGAGAGAAGGGCAGTGCGCGCAGGAGCAAAGGTAAACAGCAGACAGACCTGAATCCTTATCTTTACAAGGTCGACCTCAGAACTTTGTTCAGTTTGTCTCGGTGACGGATAATGGAAGGGGGAAGGGGCAGGCAACTGGTCGACTTCATTTAAATTAAACAAATAAAAAATAAGATAAACTCTCAGGAATAGATAAATAATAACAAAAAAATTGTAAAGTGGAGAAAGCGAGAGCGCGCGAATGCACTCAAGCAAACACAAACAGCACAGCACGATGCGTATTTTTTTTTAAATTGACAAAATAAATCAAAAATAAATAAAAAATACAAATAAGTGAAAAAGGCGAGAGTGCGCGAGCACACAGGAGCAAAGACAAGCAGCGCAGCTTGATGCGTAGTAAAAAAAATAATAAATAGTCAACTGGTCGACCTCATTAGAAATAAAAACCCAAAAGATTAGATAGACAAACAAACACATAAATGTGGAGAGAAGGGCAGTGCGCGCAGGAGCAAAAGTAAACAGCAGACAGACCTGAATCCTTATCTTTACAAGGTCGACCTCAGAACTTTGTTCAGTTTGTCTCGGTGACGGTTAATGGAAGGAATGGCAGGCAACTGGTTGACTTCATTTAAATAAACAAATAAAAAATAAGATAAACTCTCAGGAATAGATAAATAATAACAAAAAAATTGTAAAGTGAAGAAAGCGAGAGCGCGCGAATGCACTCAAGCAAACACAAACAGCACAGCACGATGCGTATTTTTTTTAAAATTGACAAAATAAATCAAAAATAAATCAAAAATAAAAATAAGTGGAAAAGGCGAGAATGCACGCGCACACAGGTGCAAAGACAAGCAGCGCAGCTTGATGCGTAGTAAAAAAAATAATAAATAGACAACTGGTCGACCTCATTAGAAATAAAAACACAAAAGATTAGATAGACAAACAAACAAACACATAAATGTGGAGAGAAGGGCAGTGCGCGCAGGAGCAAAGGTAAACAGCAGACAGACCTGAATCCTTATCTTTACAAGGTCGACCTCAGAACTTTGTTCAGTTTGTCTCGGTGACGGATAATGGAAGGAAAGGCAGGCAACTGGTCGACTTCATTTAAATAAACAAATAAAAAATAAGATAAACTCTCAGGAATAGATAAATAATAACAAAAAAATTGTAAAGTGGAGAAAGCGAGAGCGCGCGAATGCACTCAAGCAAACACAAACAGCACAGCACGATGCGTATTTTTTTTTTAAATTGACAAAATAAATCAAAAATAAAAGTAAGTGGAAAAGGCGAGAGTGCGCGAGCACACAGGAGCAAAGACAAGCAGCGCAGCTTGATGCGTAGTAAAAAAAATAATAAATAGACAACTGGTCGACCTCATTAGAAATAAAAACCCAAAAGATTAGATAGACAAACAAACAAACACATAAATGTGGAGAGAAGGGCAGTGCGCGCAGGAGCAAAGGTAAACAGCAGACAGACCTGAATCCTTATCTTTACAAGGTCGACCTCAGAACTTTGTTCAGTTTGTCTCGGTGACGGATAATGAAAGGAAGGTCAGGCAACTGGTCGACTTCATTTAAATAAACAAATAAAAAATAAGATAAACTCTCAGGAATAGATAAATAATAACAAAAAAATTGTAAAGTGGAGAAAGCGAGAGCGCGCGAATGCACTCAAGCAAACACAAACAGCACAGCACGATGCGTATTTTTTTTTAAATTGACAAAATAAATCAAAAATAAATCAAAAATAAAAATAAGTGGAAAAGGCGAGAGTGCGCGAGCACACAGGTGCAAAGACAAGCAGCGCAGCTTGTTGCGTAGTAAAAAAAATAATAAATAGACAACTGGTCGACCTCATTAGAAATAAAAACCCAAAAGATTAGATAGACAAAAAAACAAACACATAAATGTGGAGAGAAGGGCAGTGCGCGCAGGAGCAAAGGTAAACAGCAGACAGACCTGAATCCTTATCTTTACAAGGTCGACCTCAGAACTTTTTTCAGTTTGTCTCGGTGACGGATAATGGAAGGAAGGGCAGGCAACTGGTCGACTTCATTTAAATAAACAAATAAAAAATAAGATAAACTCTCAGGAATAGTTAAATAATAACAAAAAAATTGTAAAGTGGAGAAAGCGAGAGCGCGCGAATGCACTCAAGCAAACACAAACAGCACAGCACGATGCGTATTTTTTTTAAATTGACAAAATAAATCAAAAATAAAAATAAGTGGAAAAGGCGAGAGTGCGCGAGCACACAGGAGCAAAGACAAGCAGCGCAGCTTGATACGTAGTAAAAAAAATAATAAATAGACAACTGGTCGACCTAATTAGAAGTAAAAACCCAAAAGATTAGATAGACAAACAAACAAACACATAAATGTGGAGAGAAGGGCAGTGCGCGCAGGAGCAAAGGTAAACAGCAGACAGACCTGAATCCTTATCTTTACAAGGTCGACCTCAGAACTTTGTTCAGTTTGTCTCGGTGACGGATAATGGAAGGAAGGGCAGGCAACTGGTCGACTTCATTTAAATAAACAAATAAAAAATAAGATAAACTCTCAGGAATAGATAAATAATAACAAAAAAATTGTAAAGTGGAGAAAGCGAGAGCGCGCGAATGCACTCAAGCAAACACAAACAGCACAGCACGATGCGTATTTTTTTTAAATTGACAAAATAAATCAAAAATAAATAAAAAATAAAAATAAGTGAAAAAGGCGAGAGTGCGCGAGCACACAGGAGCAAAGACAAGCAGCGCAGCTTGATGCGTAGTAAAAAAAATAATAAATAGTCAACTGGTCGACCTCATTAGAAATAAAAACCCAAAAGATTAGATAGACAAACAAACACATAAATGTGGAGAGAAGGGCAGTGCGCGCAGGAGCAAAAGTAAACAGCAGACAGACCTGAATCCTTATCTTTACAAGGTCGACCTCAGAACTTTGTTCAGTTTGTCTCGGTGACGGTTAATGGAAGGAATGGCAGGCAACTGGTTGACTTCATTTAAATAAACAAATAAAAAATAAGATAAACTCTCAGGAATAGATAACATAATAACAAAAAAATTGTAAAGTGAAGAAAGCGAGAGCGCGCGAATGCACTCAAGCAAACACAAAAAGCACAGCACGATGCGTATTTTTTTTTTTAAATTGACAAAATAAATCAAAAATAAATCAAAAATAAAAATAAGTGGAAAAGGCGAGAGTGCGCGAGCACACAGGAGCAAAGACAAGCAGCGCAGCTTGATGCGTAGTAAAAAAAATAATAAATAGACAACTGGTCGACCTCATTGGAAATAAAAACCCAAAACATTAGATAGACAAACAAACAAACACATAAATGTGGAGAGAAGGGCAGTGCGCGCAGGAGCAAAGGTAAACAGCAGACAGACCTGAATCCTTATCTTTACAAGGTCGACCTCAGAACTTTGTTCAGTTTGTCTCGGTGACGGATAATGGAAGGAAGGGCAGGCAACTGGTCGACTTCATTTAAATAAACAAATAGAATATAAGATAAACTCTCAGGAATAGATAAATAATAACAAAAAAATTGTAAAGTGGAGAAAGCGAGAGCGCGCGAATGCACTCAAGCAAACACAAACAGCACAGTACGATGCGTATTTTTTTTTAAATTGACAAAATAAATCAAAAATAAAAATAAGTGGAAAAGGCGAGAGTGCGCGAGCACACAGGAGCGAAGACAAGCAGCGCAGCTTGATGCGTAGTAAAAAAAATAATAAATAGACAACTGGTCGACCTCATTAGAAATAAAAACCCAAAAGATTAGATAGACAAACAAACAAACACATCAATGTGGAGAGAAGGGCA
>NW_025958109.1:0-50620 GCF_023159225.1 Perognathus longimembris pacificus | reverse complement strand
CACTCAAGCAAAAACAAACAGCACAGCACGATGCGTATTTTTTTTAAATTGACAAAATAAATCAAAAATAAATCAAAAATAAAAATAAGTGGAAAAGGCGAGAGTGTGCGCGAGCACACAGGAGCAAAGACAAGCAGCGCAGCTTGATGCGTAGTAAAAAAAATAATAAATAGACAACTTGTCGACCTCATTAGAAATAAAAACCCAAAAGATTAGATAGACAAACAAACAAACACATAAATGTGGAGAGAAGGGCAGTGCGCGCAGGAGCAAAGGTAAACAGCAGACAGACCTGAATCCTTATCTTTACAAGGTCGACCTCAGAACTTTGTTCAGTTTGTCTCGGTGACGGATAATGGAAGGAAGGGCAGGCAACTGGTCGACTTCATTTAAATAAACAAATAAAAAATAAGATAAACTCTAAGGAATACATAAATAATAACAAAAAAATTGTAAAGTGGAGAGAGCGAGAGCGCGCGAATGCACTCAAGCAAACACAAACAGCACAGCACGCTGCGTATTTTTTTTAAAAACTGACAAAATAAATCAAAAATAAATCAAAAATAAAAATAAGTTGAAAAGGCGAGAGTGCGCGAGGCACACAGGAGCAAAGACAAGCAGCGCAGCTTGATGCGTAGTAAAAAAAATAATAAATAGACAACTGGTCGACCTCATTAGAAATAAAAACCCAAAAGATTAGATAGACAAACAAACAAACACATAAATGTGGAGAGAAGGGCAGTGCGCGCAGGAGCAAAGGTAATCAGCAGACAGACCTGAATCCTTATTTTTACAAGGTCGACCTCAGAACTTTGTTCAGTTTGTCTCGGTGACGGATAATGGAAGGAAGGGCAGGCAACTGGTCGACTTCATTTAAATAAACAAATAAAAAATAAGATAAACTCTCAGGAATAGATAAATAATAACAAAAAAATTGTAAAGTGGAGAAAGCCGAGAGCGCGCGAATGCACTCAAGCAAACACAAACAGCACAGCACGATGCGTATTTTTTTTAAATTGACAAAATAAATCAAAAATAAATCAAAAATAAAAATAAGTGGAAAAGGCGAGAGTGCGCGAGCACACAGGAGCAAAGACAAGCAGCGCAGCTTGATGCGTAGTAAAAAAATAATAAATAGACAACTGGTCGACATCATTAGAAATAAAAACCCAAAAGATTAGATAGACAAACAAACAAACACATAAATGTGGAGAGAAGGGCAGTGCGCGCAGCAGCAAAGGTAAACAGCAGACAGACCTGAATCCTTATCTTTACAAGGTCGACCTCAGAACTTTGTTCAGTTTGTCTCGGTGACGGATAATGGAAGGAAGGGCAGGCAACTGGTCGACTTCATTTAAATAAACAAATAAAAAATAAGATAAACTCTCAGGAATAGATAAATAATAACAAAACGATTGTAAAGTGGAGAAAGCGAGAGCACGCGAATGCACTCTAGCAACACAAACAGCACAGCACGATGCATATTTTTTTTAAATTGACAAATTAAATCAAAAATAAATCAAAAATAAAAATAAGTGGAAAAGGCAAGAGTGCGCGAGCACACAGGAGCAAAGACAAGCAGCGCAGCTTGATGCGTAGTAAAAAAAATAATAAATAGACAACTGGTCGACCTCATTAGAAATAAAAACCCAAAAGATTAGATAGACAAACAAACAAACACATAAATGTGGAGAGAAGGGCAGTGCGCGCAGGAGCAAAGGTAAACAGCAGACAGACCTGAATCCTTATCTTTACAAGGTCGACCTCAGAACTTTGTTCAGTTTGTCTCGGTGACGGATAATGGAAGGAAGGGCAGGCAACTGGTCGACTTCATTTAAATAAACAAATAAAAAATAAGATAAACTCTAAGGAATACATAAAATAATAACAAAAAAATTGTAAAGTGGAGAGAGCGAGAGCGCGCGAATGCACTCAAGCAAACACAAACAGCACAGCACGATGCGTATTTTTTTAAATTGACAAAATAAATCAAAAATAAATCAAAAATAAAAATAAGTGGAAAAGGCGAGAGTGCGCGAGCACACAGGAGCAAAGACAAGCAGCGCAGCTTGATGCGTAGTAAAAAAAATAATAAATAGACAACTGGTCGACCTCATTAGAAATAAATACCCAAAAGATTAGATAGACAAACAAAAAACTCATAAATGTGGAGAGAAGGGCAGTGCGCGCAGGAGCAAAGGTAATCAGCAGACAGACCTGAATCCTTATTTTTACAAGGTCGACCTCAGAACTTTGTTCAGTTTGTCTCGGTGACGGATAATGGAAGGAAGGGCAGGCACCTGGTCGACTTCATTGAAATAAACAAATAAAAAATAAGATAAACCCTCAGGAATAGATAAATAATAACAAAAAGATTGTAAAGTGGAGAAACCGAGAGCGCGCGAATGCACTCAAGCAAACACAAACAGCACAGCACGATGCGTATTTTTTTAAATTGACAAAATAAATCAAAAATAAAAATAAGTGGAAAAGGCGAGAGTGCGCGAGCACACAGGAGCAAAGACAAGCAGCGCAGCTTGATGCGTAGTAAAAAAAATAATAAATAGACAACTGGTCGACCTCATTAGAAATAAAAACCCAAAAGATTAGATAGACAAACAAACAAACACATAAATGTGGAGAGAAGGGCAGTGCGTGCAGGAGCAAAGGTAAACAGCAGACAGACCTGAATCCTTATCTTTACAAGGTCGACCTCAGAACTTTGTTCAGTTTGTCTCGGTGACGGATAATGGAAGGAAGGGCAGGCACCTGGTCGACTTCATTTAAATAAACAAATAAAAAATAAGATAAACTCTCAGGAATAGATAAATAATAACAAAAAAATTGTAAAGTGGAGAGAGCGAGAGCGCGCGAATGCACTCAAGCAAACACAAACAGCACAGCACGATGCGTATTTTTTTTAAATTGACAAAATAAATCCAAAATAAAAATAAGTGGAAAAGGCGAGAGTGCGCGAGCACACAGGAGCAAAGACAAGCAGCGCAGCTTGATGCGTAGTAAAAAATATAATAAATAGACAACTGGTCGACCTCATTAGAAATAAAAACCCAAAAGATTAGATAGACAAACAAACAAACACATAAATGTGGAGAGAAGGGCAGTGCGCGCAGGAGCAAAGATAAACAGCAGACAGACCTGAATCCTTATCTTTACAAGGTCGACCTCAGAACTTTGTTCAGTTTGTCACTGTGACGGATAATGGAAGGAAGGGCAGGCAACTGGTCGACTTCATTTAAATAAACAAATAAAAAATAAGATAAACTCTCAGGAATAGATAAATAATAACAAAAAAATTGTAAAGTGGAGAAAGCGAGAGCGCGCGAATGCACTCAAGCAAACACAAACAGCACAGCACGATGCGTATTTTTTTTAAATTGACAAAATAAATCAAAAATAAATCAAAAATAAAAATAAGTGGAAAAGGCGAGAGTGCGCGAGCACACAGGAGCAAAGACAAGCAGCGCAGCTTGATGCGTAGTAAAAAAAATAATAAATAGACAACTTGTCGACCTCATTAGAAATAAAAACCCAAAAGATTAGATAGACAAACAAACAAACACATAAATGTGGAGAGAAGGGCAGTGCGCGCAGGAGCAAAGGTAAACAGCAGACAGACCTGAATCCTTATCTTTACAAGGTCGACCTCAGAACTTTGTTCAGTTTGTCTCGGTGACGGATAATGGAAGGAAGGGCAGGCAACTGGTCGACTTCATTTAAATAAACAAATAAAAAATAAGATAAACTCTAAGGAATACATAAATAATAACAAAAAAATTGTAAAGTGGAGAGAGCGAGAGCGCGCGAATGCACTCAAGCAAACACAAACAGCACAGCACGCTGCGTATTTTTTTTAAAAACTGACAAAATAAATCAAAAATAAATCAAAAATAAAAATAAGTTGAAAAGGCGAGAGTGCGCGAGCACACAGGAGCAAAGACAAGCAGCGCAGCTTGATGCGTAGTAAAAAAAATAATAAATAGACAACTGGTCGACCTCATTAGAAATAAATACCCAAAAGATTAGATAGACAAACAAAAAACTCATAAATGTGGAGAGAAGGGCAGTGCGCGCAGGAGCAAAGGTAATCAGCAGACAGACCTGAATCCTTATTTTTACAAGGTCGACCTCAGAACTTTGTTCAGTTTGTCTCGGTGACGGATAATGGAAGGAAGGGCAGGCACCTGGTCGACTTCATTTAAATAAACAAATAAAAAATAAGATAAACCCTCAGGAATAGATAAATAATAACAAAAAGATTGTAAAGTGGAGAAACCGAGAGCGCGCGAATGCACTCAAGCAAACACAAACAGCACAGCACGATGCGTATTTTTTTTAAATTGACAAAATAAATCAAAATAAAAATAAGTGGAAAAGGCGAGAGTGCGCGAGCACACAGGAGCAAAGACAAGCAGCGCAGCTTGATGCGTAGTAAAAAAAATAATAAATAGACAACTGGTCGACCTCATTAGAAATAAAAACCCAAAAGATTAGATAGACAAACAAACAAACACATAAATGTGGAGAGAAGGGCAGTGCGTGCAGGAGCAAAGGTAAACAGCAGACAGACCTGATCCTTATCTTTACAAGGTCGACCTCAGAACTTTGTTCAGTTTGTCTCGGTGACGGATAATGGAAGGAAGGGCAGGCACCTGGTCGACTTCATTTAAATAAACAAATAAAAAATAAGATAAACTCTCAGGAATAGATAAATAATAACAAAAAAATTGTAAAGTGGAGAAAGCGAGAGCGCGCGAATGCACTCAAGCAAACACAAACAGCACAGCACGATGCGTATTTTTTTTAAATTGACAAAATAAATCCAAAATAAATCAAAAATAAAAATAAGTGGAAAAGGCGAGAGTGCGCGAGCACACAGGAGCAAAGACAAGCAGCGCAGCTTGATGCGTAGTAAAAAAAATAATAAATAGACAACTTGTCGACCTCATTAGAAATAAAAACCCAAAAGATTAGATAGACAAACAAACAAACACATAAATGTGGAGAGAAGGGCAGTGCGCGCAGGAGCAAAGGTAAACAGCAGACAGACCTGAATCCTTATCTTTACAAGGTCGACCTCAGAACTTTGTTCAGTTTGTCTCGGTGACGGATAATGGAAGGAAGGGCAGGCAACTGGTCGACTTCATTTAAATAAACAAATAAAAAATAAGATAAACTCTAAGGAATACATAAATAATAACAAAAAAATTGTAAAGTGGAGAGAGCGAGAGCGCGCGAATGCACTCAAGCAAACACAAACAGCACAGCACGCTGCGTATTTTTTTTAAAAACTGACAAAATAAATCAAAAATAAATCAAAAATAAAAATAAGTTGAAAAGGCGAGAGTGCGCGAGCACACAGGAGCAAAGACAAGCAGCGCAGCTTGATGCGTAGTAAAAAAAATAATAAATAGACAACTGGTCGACCTCATTAGAAATAAAAACCCAAAAGATTAGATAGACAAACAAACAAACACATAAATGTGGAGAGAAGGGCAGTGCGCGCAGGAGCAAAGGTAAACAGCAGACAGACCTGAATCCTTATCTTTAGAAGGTCGATCTCAGAACTTTGTTCAGTTTGTCTCGGTGACGGATAATGGAAGGAAGGGCAGGCAACTGGTCGACTTCATTTAAATAAACAAATAAAAAATAAGATAAACTCTAAGGAATACATAAATAATAACAAAAAAATTGTAAAGTGAAGAGAGCGAGAGCGCGCGAATGCACTCAAGCAAACACAAACAGCACAGCACGATGCGTATTTTTTTAAATTGACAAAATAAATCAAAAATAAATCAAAAATAAAAATAAGTGGAAAAGGCGAGAGTGCGCGAGCACACAGGAGCAAAGACAAGCAGCGCAGCTTGATGCGTAGTAAAAAAAATAATAAATAGACAACTGGTCGACCTCATTAGAAATAAATACCCAAAAGATTAGATAGACAAACAAAAAACTCATAAATGTGGAGAGAAGGGCAGTGCGCGCAGGAGCAAAGGTAATCAGCAGACAGACCTGAATCCTTATTTTTACAAGGTCGACCTCAGAACTTTGTTCAGTTTGTCTCGGTGACGGATAATGGAAGGAAGGGCAGGCAACTGGTCGACTTCATTTAAATAAACAAATAAAAAATAAGATAAACTCTCAGGAATAGATAAATAATAACAAAAAAATTGTAAAGTGGAGAAAGCGAGAGCGCGCGAATGCACTCAAGCAAACACAAACAGCACAGCACGATGCGTATTTTTTTTAAATTGACAAAATAAATCAAAAATAAATCAAAAATAAAAATAAGTGGAAAAGGCGAGAGTGCGCGAGCACACAGGAGCAAAGACAAGCAGCGCAGCTTGATGCGTAGTAAAAAAATAATAAATAGACAACTGGTCGACATCATTAGAAATAAAAACCCAAAAGATTAGATAGACAAACAAACAAACACATAAATGTGGAGAGAAGGGCAGTGCGCGCAGCAGCAAAGGTAAACAGCAGACAGACCTGAATCCTTATCTTTACAAGGTCGACCTCAGAACTTTGTTCAGTTTGTCTCGGTGACGGATAATGGAAGGAAGGGCAGGCAACTGGTCGACTTCATTTAAATAAACAAATAAAAAATAAGATAAACTCTCAGGAATAGATAAATAATAACAAAACGATTGTAAAGTGGAGAAAGCGAGAGCACGCGAATGCACTCTAGCAAACACAAACAGCACAGCACGATGCATATTTTTTTTAAATTGACAAATTAAATCAAAAATAAATCAAAAATAAAAATAAGTGGAAAAGGCAAGAGTGCGCGAGCACACAGGAGCAAAGACAAGCAGCGCAGCTTGATGCGTAGTAAAAAAAAATAATAAATAGACAACTGGTCGACCTCATTAGAAATAAAAACCCAAAAGATTAGATAGACAAACAAACAAACACATAAATGTGGAGAGAAGGGCAGTGCGCGCAGGAGCAAAGGTAAACAGCAGACAGACCTGAATCCTTATCTTTACAAGGTCGACCTCAGAACTTTGTTCAGTTTGTCTCGGTGACGGATAATGGAAGGAAGGGCAGGCAACTGGTCGACTTCATTTAAATACCCAAATAAAAAATAAGATAAACTCTCAGGAACAGATAAATAATAACAAAAAAATTGTAAAGTGGAGAAAGCGAGAGCGCGCGAATGCACTCAAGCAAACACAAACAGCACAGCACGATGCGTATTTTTTTAAATTGACAAAATAAATCAAAAATAAAAATAAGTGGAAAAGGCGAGAGTGCGCGAGCACACAGGAGCAAAGACAAGCAGCGCAGCTTGATGCGTAGTAAAAAAAATAATAAATAGACAACTGGTCAACCTCATTAGAAATAAAAACCCAAAAGATTAGATAGACAAACAAACAAACACATAAATGTGGAGAGAAGGGCAGGGCGGGCAGGAGCAAAGGTATACAGCAGACAGACCTGAATCCTTATCTTTACAAGGTTGACCTCAGAACTTTGTTCAGTTTGTCTCGGTGATGGATAATGGAAGGACCAGGCAACTGGTCGACTTCATTTAAATAAACAAATAAAAAATAAGATAAACCCTCAGGCATAGATAAATAATAACAAAAAGATTGTAAAGTGGAGAAACCGAGAGCGCGCGAATGCACTCAAGCAAACACAAACAGCACAGCACGATGCGTATTTTTTTTAAATTGACAAAATAAATCAAAAATAAAAATAAGTGGAAAAGGCGAGAGTGCGCGAGCACACAGGAGCAAAGACAAGCAGCGCAGCTTGATGCGTAGTAAAAAAAATAATAAATAGACAACTGGTCGACCTCATTAGAAATAAAAACCCAAAAGATTAGATAGACAAACAAACAAACACATAAATGTGGAGAGAAGGGCAGTGCGCGCAGGAGCAAAGGTAAACAGCAGACAGACCTGAATCCTTATCTTTACAAGGTCGACCTCAGAACTTTGTTCAGTTTGTCTCGGTGACGGATAATGGAAGGAAGGGCAGGCAACTGGTCGACTTCATTTAAATAAACAAATAAAAAATAAGATAAACTCTAAGGAATACATAAATAATAACAAAAAAATTGTAAAGTGGAGAGAGCGAGAGCGCGCGAATGCACTCAAGCAAACACAAACAGCACAGCACGATGCGTATTTTTTTTAAATTGACAAAATAAATCAAAAATAAATCAAAAATAAAAATAAGTTGAAAAGGCGAGAGTGCGCGAGCACACAGGAGCAAAGACAAGCAGCGCAGCTTGATGCGTAGTAAAAAAAATAATAAATAGACAACTGGTCGACCTCATTAGAAATAAAAACCCAAAAGATTAGATAGACAAACAAACAAACACATAAATGTGGAGAGAAGGGCAGTGCGCGCAGGAGCAAAGGTAAACAGCAGACAGACCTGAATCCTTATCTTTAGAAGGTCGACCTCAGAACTTTGTTCAGTTTGTCTCGGTGACGGATAATGGAAGGAAGGGCAGGCAACTGGTCGACTTCATTTAAATAAACAAATAAAAAATAAGATAAACTCTAAGGAATACATAAATAATAACAAAAAAATTGTAAAGTGGAGAGAGCGAGAGCGCGCGAATGCACTCAAGCAAACACAAACAGCACAGCACGATGCGTATTTTTTTAAATTGACAAAATAAATCAAAAATAAATCAAAAATAAAAATAAGTGGAAAAGGCGAGAGTGCGCGAGCACACAGGAGCAAAGACAAGCAGCGCAGCTTGATGCGTAGTAAAAAAAATAATAAATAAACAACTGGTCGACCTCATTAGAAATAAAAACCCAAAAGATTAGATAGACAAACAAACAAACACATAAATGTGGAGAGAAGGGCAGTGTGCGCAGGAGCAAAGGTAAACAGCAGACAGACCTGAATCCTTATCTTTACAAGGTCGACCTCAGAACTTTGTTCAGTTTGTCTCGGTGACGGATAATGGAAGGAAGGGCAGGCAACTGGTCGACTTCATTTAAATAAACAAATAAAAAATAAGATAAACTCTCAGGAATAGATAAATAATAACAAAAAAATTGTAAAGTGGAGAAAGCGAGAGCGCGCGAATGCACTCAAGCAAACACAAACAGCACAGCACGATGCGTATTTTTTTTTAAATTGACAAAATAAATCAAAAATAAAAATAAGTGGAAAAGGCGAGAGTGCGCGAGCACACAGGAGCAAAGACAAGCAGCGCAGCTTGATGCGTAGTAAAAAAAATAATAAATAGACAACTGGTCGACCTCATTAGAAATAAAAACCCAAAAGATTAGATAGACGAACAAACAAACAAATAAATGTGGAGAGAAGGGCAGTGCGCGCAGGAGCAAAGGTAAACAGCAGACAGACCTGAATCCTTATCTTTACAAGGTCGACCTCAGAACTTTGTTCAGTTAGTCTCGGTGACGGATAATGGAAGGAAGGGCAGGCAAGTGGTCGACTTCATTCAAATAAACAAATAAAAAATGAGATAAACTCTCAGGAATAGATAAATAATAACAAAAAAATTGTAAAGTGGAGAAAGCGAGAGCGCGCGAATGCACTCAAGCAAACCCAAACAGCACAGCACGATGCGTATTTTTTTAAATTGACAAAATAAATCAAAAATAAATCAAAAATAAAAATATGTGGAAAAGGCAAGAGTGCGCGAGTACACAGGAGCAAAGACAAGCAGCGCAGCTTGATGCGTAGTAAAAAAAATAATAAATAGACAACTGGTCGACCTCATTAGAAATAAAAACCCAAAAGATTAGATAGACAAACAAACAAACACAAAAATGTGGAGAGAAGGGCAGGGCGCGCAGGAGCAAAGGTAACCAGCAGACAGACCTGAATCCTTATCTTTACAAGGTCGACCTCAGAACTTTGTTCAGTTTGTCTCGGTGACGGATAATGGAAGGAAGGGCAGGCAACTGGTCGACTTCATTTAAATAAACAAATAAAAAATAAGATAAACTCTCAGGAATAGATAAATAATAAAAAAAAAATTGTAAAATGGAGAAAGCGAGAGAGCGCGAATGCACTCAAGCAAACACAAACAGCACAGCACGATGCGTATTTTTTTTTAAAATTGACAAAATAAATCAAAAATAAAAATAAGTGGAAAAGGCGAGAGTGCGGGAGCACACAGGAGCAAAGACAAGCAGCGCAGCTTGATGCGTAGTAAAAAAAATAATAAATAGACAACTGGTCGACCTCATTAGAAATAAAAACCCAAAAGATTAGATAGACAAACAAACAAACACATAAATGTGGAGAGAAGGGCAGTGCGTGCAGGAGCAAAGGTAAACAGCAGACAGACCTGAATCCTTATCTTTACAAGGTCGACCTCAGAACTTTGTTCAGTTTGTCTCGGTGACGGATAATGGAAGGAAGGGCAGGCAACTGGTCGACTTCATTTAAATAAAAAAAAATAAAAAGATAAACTCTCAGGAATAGATAAATAATAACAAAAAAATTGTAAAGTGGAGAAAGCGAGAGCGCGCGAATGCAGTCAAGCAAACACAAACAGCACAGCACGATGCGTATTTTTTTTTAAAATTGACAAAATAAATCAAAAATAAAAATAAGTGGAAAAGGCGAGAGTGCGCGAGCACACAGGAGCAAAGACAAGCAGCGCAGCTTGATGCGTAGTAAAAAAAATAATAAATAGACAACTGGTCGACCTCATTAGAAATAAAAACCCAAAAGATTAGATAGACAAACAAACAAACACATAAATGTGGAGAGAAGGGCAGTGCGTGCAGGAGCAAAGGTAAACAGCAGACAGACCTGAACCCTTATCTTTACAAGGTTGACCTCAGAACTTTGTTCAGTTTGTCTCGGTGACGGATAATGGAAGGAAGGGCAGGCAACTGGTCGACTACATTTAAATAAACAAAAAATAATAAGATAAACTCTCAGGAATAGATTAATAATAACAAAAAAATTGTAAAGTGGAGAAAGCGAGAGCGCGCGAATGCACTCAAGCAAACACAAACAGCACAGCACGATGCGTATTTTTTTTAAATTGGCAATACAAATCAAAAATAAATCAAAAATAAACATAAGTGGAAAAGGCGAGAGTGCGCGAGCACACAGGAGCAAAGGCAAGCAGCGCAGCTTGATGCGAAGTAAAAAAAATAATAAATAGACAACTGGTCGACCTCATTAGAAATAAAAACCCAAAAGATTAGATAGACAAACAAACAAACACATAAATGTGGAGAGAAGGGCAGTGTGCGCAGGAGCAAAGGTAAACATCAGACAGACCTGAATCCTTATCTTTACAAGGTCGACCTCAGAACTTTGTTCAGTTTGTCTCGGTGACGGATAATGGAAGGAAGGGCAGGCAACTGGTCGACTTCATTTAAATAAACAAATAAAAAATAAGATAAACTCAAAGGAATAGATAAATAATAACAAAAAAATTGTAAAGTGGAGAAAGCGAGAGCGCGCGAATGCACTCAAGAAAACACAAACAGCACAGCACGATGCGTATTTTTTTTAAATTGACAAAATAAATAAAAAATAAATAAAAAATAAAAATAAGTGGAAAAGGCGAGAGTGCGCGAGCACACAGGAGCAAAGACAAGCAGCGCAGCTTGATGCGTAGTAAAAAAAATAATAAATATACTACTGGTCGACCTTATTAGAAATAAAAACCCAAAAGAATAGACAGACAAACAAACAAACACATAAATGTGGAGAGAAGTGCAGGGCGCGCAGGAGCAAAGGTAACCAGCAGACAGACCTGAATCCTTATCTTTACAAGGTCGAACTCAGAGCTTTGTTCAATTTGTCTCGGTGACGGATAATGGAAGGAAGGGCAGGCATCTGGTCGACTTCATTTAAATAAACAAATGAAAAATAAGATAAACTCTCAGGAATAGATAAATAATAACAAAAACATTGTAAAGTGGAGAAAGCGAGAGCCCGCGAAAGCACTCAAGCAAACACAAACAGCACAGCACGATGCGTATTTTTTTTAAAAACTGACAAAATAAATCAAAAATAAATCAAAAATTAAAATAAGTGGAAAAGGCGAGAGTTCGCGAGCACACAGGAGCAAAGACAAGCAGCGCAGCTTGATGCGTAGTAAAAAAAATAATAAATAAACAACTGGTCGACCTCATTAGAAATAAAAACCCAAAAGATTAGATAGACAAACAAACAAACACATAAATGTGGAGAGAAGGGCAGTGTGCGCAGGAGCAAAGGTAAACAGCAGACAGACCTGAATCCTTATCTTTACAAGGTCGACCTCAGAACTTTGTTCAGTTTGTCTCGGTGACGGATAATGGAAGGAAGGGCAGGCAACTGGTCGACTTCATTTAAATAAACAAATAAAAAATAAGATAAACTCTCAGGAATAGATAAATAATAACAAAAAAATTGTAAAGTGGAGAAAGCGAGAGCGCGCGAATGCACTCAAGCAAACACAAACAGCACAGCACGATGCGTATTTTTTTTTAAATTGACAAAATAAATCAAAAATAAAAATAAGTGGAAAAGGCGAGAGTGCGCGAGCACACAGGAGCAAAGACAAGCAGCGCAGCTTGATGCGTAGTAAAAAAAATAATAAATAGACAACTGGTCGACCTCATTAGAAATAAAAACCCAAAAGATTAGATAGACGAACAAACAAACACATAAATGTGGAGAGAAGGGCAGTGCGCGCAGGAGCAAAGGTAAACAGCAGACAGACCTGAATCCTTATCTTTACAAGGTCGACCTCAGAACTTTGTTCAGTTTGTCTCGGTGACGGATAATGGAAGGAAAGGCAGGCAACTGGTCGACTTCATTTAAATAAACAACTAAAAAATAACATAAACTCTCAGGAATAGATAAATAATAACAAAAAAATTGTAAAGTGGAGAAAGCGAGAGAGCGCGAATGCACTCAAGCAAACACAAACAGCACAGCACGATGCGTATTTTTTTTAAATTGACAAAATAAATCAAAAATAAATCAAAAATAAAAATAAGTGGAAAAGGCGAGAGTGCGCGAGCACACAGGAGCAAAGACAAGCAGCGCAGCTTGATGCGTAGTAAAAAAAATAATAAATAGACAACTGGTCGACCTCATTAGAAATAAAAACCCAAAAGATTAGATAGACAAACAAACAAACACATAAATGTGGAGATAAGGGCAGGGCGCGCAGGAGCACAGGTAACCAGCAGACAGACCTGAATCCTTATCTTTACAAGGTCGACCTCAGAACTTTGTTCAGTTTGTCTCGGTGACGGATAATGGAAGGAAGGGCAGGCAACTGGTCGACTTCATTTAAATAAACAAAAAATAATAAGATAAACTCTCAGGAATAGATAAATAATAACAAAAAAATTGTAAAGTGGAGAAAGCAAGAGCGCGCGAATGCACTCAAGCAAACACAAACAGCACAGCATGATTCGTATTTTTTTTAAATTGACAAAATAAATCAAAAATAAATCAAAAATAAAAATAAGTGGAAAAGGCGAGAGTGCGCGAGCACACAGGAGCAAAGACAAGCAGCGCAGCTTGATGCGTAGTAAAAAAAAAAATAAATAGACAACTGGTCGACCTCATTAGAAATAAAAACCCAAAAGATTAGATTGACAAACAAACAAACACATAAATGTGGAGAGAAGGGCAGTGCGTGCAGGAGCAAAGGTAAACAGCAGACAGACCTGAACCCTTATCTTTACAAGGTCGACCTCAGAACTTTGTTCAGTTTGTCTCGGTGACGGATAATGGAAGTAAGGGCAGTCAACCTGTCGACTACATTTAAATAAACAAAAAATAATAAGATAAACTCTCAGGAATAGATAAATAATAACAAAAAAATTGTAAAGTGGAGAAAGCGAGAGCGCGCGAATGCACTCAAGCAAACACAAACAGCACAGCACGATGCGTATTTTTTTTTAAATTGGCAATACAAATCAAAAATAAATCAAAAATAAACATAAGTGGAAAAGGCGAGAGTGCGCGAGCACACAGGAGCAAAGACAAGTAGCGCAGCTTGATGCGTAGTAAAAAAAATAATTAATAGACAACTGGTCGACCTCATTAGAAATAAAAACCCAAAAGATTAGATAGACAAACAAACAAACACATAAATGTGGAGAGACGGGCAGTTCGCGCAGGAGCAAAGGTAAACAGCATACAGACCTGAATCCTTATCTTTACAAGGTCGACCTCAGAACTTTGTTCAGTTTGTCTCGGTGACGGATAATGGAAGGAAGGGCAGGCAACTGGTCGACTTCATTTAAATAAACAAATAAAAAATAAGATAAACTCTAAGGAATAGATAAATAATAACAAAAAAATTGTAAAGTGGAGAAAGCGAGAGCGCGCGAATGCACTCAAGCAAACACAAACAGCACAGCACGATGCGTATTTTTCTAAATTGACAAAATAAATCAAAAATAAATCAAAAATAAAAATAAGTGGAAAAGGCGAGAGTGCGCGAGCACACAGGAGCAAAGACAAGCAGCGCAGCTTGATGCGTAGTAAAAAAAATAATAAATAGACAACTGGTCGACCTCATTAGAAATAAAAACCCAAAAGATTAGATAGACAAACAAACAAACACATAAATGTGGAGAGAAGGTCAGGGCGCGCAGGAGCAAATGTAACCAGCAGACAGACCTGAATCCTTATCTTTACAAGGTCGACCTCAGAACTTTGTTCAGTTTGTCTCGGTGACGGATAATGGAAGGAAAGGCAGGCAACTGGTCGACTTCATTTAAATAAACAAATAAAAAATAACATAAACTCTCAGGAATAGATAAATAATAACAAAAAAATTGTAAAGTGGAGAAAGCGAGAGAGCGCGAATGCACTCAAGCAAACACAAACAGCACAGCACGATGCGTATTTTTTTTTAAATTGACAAAATAAATCAAAAATAAATCAAAAATAAAAATAAGTGGAAAAGGCGAGAGTGCGCGAGCACATAGGAGCAAAGACAAGCAGCGCAGCTTGATGCGTAGTAAAAAAAATAATAAATAGACAACTGGTCGACCTCATTAGAAATAAAAACCCAAAAGATTAGATAGACAAACAAACAAACACATAAATGTGGAGATAAGGGCAGGGCGCGCAGGAGCACAGGTAACCAGCAGACAGACCTGAATCCTTATCTTTACAAGGTCGACCTCAGAACTTTGTTCAGTTTGTCTCGGTGACGGATAATGGAAGGAAGGGCAGGCAACTGGTCGACTTCATTTAAATAAACAAAAAATAATAAGA
Organism: Perognathus longimembris pacificus; assembly: GCF_023159225.1. Lineage (NCBI taxonomy): Eukaryota > Metazoa > Chordata > Mammalia > Rodentia > Heteromyidae > Perognathus > Perognathus longimembris. Next base: position 35,398 of record NW_025958109.1, on the reverse strand, counting down.
TAAACTCTCAGGAATAGATAAATAATAACAAAAAAATTGTAAAGTGGAGAAAGCAAGAGCGCGCGAATGCACTCAAGCAAACACAAGCAGCACAGCATGATTCGTATTTTTTTTAAATTGACAAAATAAATCAAAAATAAATCAAAAATAAAAATGAGTGGAAAAGGCGACAGTGCGCGAGCACACAGGAGCAAAGACAAGCAGCGCAGCTTGATGCGTATTAAAAAAAATAATAAATAGACAACTGGTCGACCTCATTAGAAATAAAAACCCAAAAGATTAGATAGACAAACAAACAAACACATAAATGTGGAGAGAAGGGCAGTTCGCGCAGGAGCAAAGGTAAACAGCATACAGACCTGAATCCTTATCTTTACAAGGTCGACCTCAGAACTTTGTTCAGTTTGTCTCGGTGACGGATAATGGAAGGAAGGGCAGGCAACTGGTCCACTTCATTTAAATAAACAAATAAAAAATAAGATAAACTCTAAGGAATAGATAAATAATAACAAAAAAATTGTAAAGTGGAGAAAGCGAGAGCGCGCGAAGGCACTCAAGCAAACACAAACAGCACAGCACGATGCGTATTTTTCTAAATTGACAAAATAAATCAAAAATAAATCAAAAATAAAAATAAGTGGAAAAGGCGAGAGTGCGCGAGCACACAGGAGCAAAGACAAGCAGCGCAGCTTGAGGCGTAGTAAAAAAAATAATAAATAGACAACTGGTCGACCTCATTAGAAATAAAAACCCAAAAGATTAGATAGACAAACAAACAAACACATAAATGTGGAGAGAAGGGCAGTGCGCGCAGGAGCAAAGGTAAACAGCAGACAGACGTGAATCCTTATCTTTACAAGGTCGACCTCAGAACTTTGTTCAGTTAGTCTCGGTGACGGATAATGGAAGGAAGGGCAGGCAACTGGTCGACTTCATTCAAATAAATAAATAAAAAATAAGATAAACTCTCAGGAATAGATAAACAATAACAAAAAAATTGTAAAGAGGAGAAAGCGAGAGCGCGCGAATGCACTCAAGCAAACACAAACAGCACAGCACGATGCGTATTTTTTTTAAATTGACAAAATAAATCAAAAATAAATCAAAAATAAAAATATGTGGAAAAGGCAAGAGTGCGCGAGTACACAGGAGCAAAGACAAGCAGCGCAGCTTGATGCGTAGTTAAAAAAAAAAATAAATAGACAACTGGTCGACCTCATTAGAAATAAAAACCCAAAAGATTAGATAGACAAACAAACAAACACATAAATGTGGAGAGAAGGGCAGGGCGCGCAGGAGCAAAGGTAACCAGCAGACAGACCTGAATCCTTATCTTTACAAGGTCGACCTCAGAACTTTGTTCAGTTTGTCTCGGTGACGGATAATGGAAGGAAGGGCAGGCAACTGGTCGACTTCATTTAAATAAACAAATAAAAAATAACATAAACTCTCAGGAATAGATAAATAATAACAAAAACATTGTAAAGTGGAGAAAGCGAGAGAGCGCGAATGCACTCAAGCAAACACAAACAGCACAGCACGATGCGTATTTTCTTTAATTGACAAAATAAATCAAAAATAAATCAAAAATAAAAATAAGTGGAAAAGGCGAGAGTGCGCGAGCACACAGGAGCAAAGACAAGCAGCGCAGCTTGATGCGTAGTAAAAAAAATAATAAATAGACAACTGGTCGACCTCATTAGAAATAAAAACCCAAAAGATTAGATAGACAAACAAACAAACACATAAATGTGGAGAGAAGGGCAGTGCGCGCAGGAGCAAAGTTAAACAGCAGACAGACCTGAATCCTTACGTTTACAAGGTCGACCTCAGAACTTTGTTCAGTTTGTCTCGGTGACGGATAATGGAAGGAAGGGCAGGCAACTGGTCGACTTCATTTAAATAAACAAATAAAAAATAAGATAAACTCTCAGGAATAGATAAATAATAACAAAATTTGTAAAGTGGAGAAAGCGAGAGCGCGCGAATGCACTCAAGCAAACACAAACAGCACAGCACGATGCGTATGTTTTTTTTAAAATTGACAAAATAAATCAAAAATAAATCAAAAATAAAAATGAGTGGAAAAGGCGACAGTGCGCGAGCACACAGGAGCAAAGACAAGCAGCGCAGCTTGATGCGTATTAAAAAAAATAATAAATAGACAACTGGTCGACCTCATTAGAAATAAAAACCCAAAAGATTAGATAGACAAACAAACAAACACATAAATGTGGAGAGAAGGGCAGTTCGCGCAGGAGCAAAGGTAAACAGCATACAGACCTGAATCCTTATCTTTACAAGGTCGACCTCAGAACTTTGTTCAGGTTGTCTCGGTGACGGATAATGGAAGGAAGGGCAGGCAACTGGTCCACTTCATTTAAATAAACAAATAAAAAATAAGATAAACTCTAAGGAATAGATAAATAATAACAAAAAAATTGTAAAGTGGAGAAAGCGAGAGCGCGCGAATGCACTCAAGCAAACACAAACAGCACAGCACGATGCGTATTTTTCTAAATTGACAAAATAAATCAAAAATAAATCAAAAATAAAAATAAGTGGAAAAGGCGAGAGTGCGCGAGCACACAGGAGCAAAGACAAGCAGCGCAGCTTGATGCGTAGTAAAAAAAATAATAAATAGACAACTGGTCGACCTCATTAGAAATAAAAACCCAAAAGATTAGATAGACAAACAAACAAACACATAAATGTGGAGAGAAGGGCAGTGCGCGCAGGAGCAAAGGTAAACAGCAGACAGACCTGAATCCTTATCTTTACAAGGTCGACCTCAGAACTTTGTTCTGTTAGTCTCGGTGACGGATAATGGAAGGAAGGGCAGGCAACTGGTCGACTTCATTCAAATAAATAAATAAAAAATAAGATAAACTCTCAGGAATAGATAAATAATAACAAAAAAATTGTAAAGAGGAGAAAGCGAGAGCGCGCGAATGCACTCAAGCAAACACAAACAGCACAGCACGATGCGTATTTTTTTTAAATTGACAAAATAAATCAAAAATAAATCAAAAATAAAAATATGTGGAAAAGGCAAGAGTGCGCGAGTACACAGGAGCAAAGACAAGCAGCGCAGCTTGATGCGTAGTAAAAAAAAAAATAAATAGACAACTGGTCGACCTCATTAGAAATAAAAACCCAAAAGATTAGATTGACAAACAAACAAACACATAAATGTGGAGAGAAGGGCAGTGCGTGCAGGAGCAAAGGTAAACAGCAGACAGACCTGAACCCTTATCTTTACAAGGTCGACCTCAGAACATTGTTCAGTTTGTCTCGGTGACGGATAATGGAAGGAAGGGCAGTCAACCTGTCGACTACATTTAAATAAACAAAAAATAATAAGATAAACTCTCAGGAATAGATAAATAATAACAAAAAAATTGTAAAGTGGAGAAAGCGAGAGCGCGCGAATGCACTCAAGCAAACACAAACAGCACAGCACGATGCGTATTTTTTTTTAAATTGGCAATACAAATCAAAAATAAATCAAAAATAAACATAAGTGGAAAAGGCGAGAGTGCGCGAGCACACAGGAGCAAAGACAAGTAGCGCAGCTTGATGCGTAGTAAAAAAAATAATAAATAGACAACTGGTCGACCTCATTAGAAATAAAAACCCAAAAGATTAGATAGACAAACAAACAAACACATAAATGTGGAGAGAAGGGCAGTGTGCGCAGGAGCAAAGGTAAACATCAGACAGACCTGAATCCTTATCTTTACAAGGTCGACCTCAGAACTTTGTTCAGTTTGTCTCGGTGACGGATAATGGAAGGAAGGGCAGGCAACTGGTCGACTTCATTTAAATAAACAAATAAAAAATAAGATAAACTCAAAGGAATAGATAAATAATAACAAAAAAATTGTAAAGTGGAGAAAGCGAGAGCGCGCGAATGCACTCAAGCAAACACAAACAGCAGAGCACGATGGCTATTATTTTTAAATTGACAAAATAAATAAAAAATAAATCAAAAATAAAAATAAGTGGAAAAGGCGAGAGTGCGCGAGCACACAGGAGCAAAGACAAGCAGCGCAGCTTGATGCGTAGTAAAAAAAATAATAAATAGACAACTGGTCGACCTCATTAGAAATAAAAACCCAAAAGATTAGATAGACAAACAAACAAACACATAAATGTGGATAGAAGGGCAGGGCGCGCAGGAGCAAAGGTAACCAGCAGACAGACCTGAATCCTTATCTTTACAAGGTCGACCTCAGAACTTTGTTCAGTTTGTCTCGGTGACGGATAATGGAAAGAAGGGCAGGCAACTGGTCGACTTCATTTAAATAAACAAATAAAAAATAAGATAAACTCTCAGGAATAGATAAATAATAATAAAAAATTGTAAAGTGGAGAAAGCGAGAGAGCGCGAATGCACTCAAGCAAACACAAACAGCACAGCACGATGCGTATTTTTTTTAAATTGACAAAATAAATCAAAAATAAATCAAAAATAAAAATAAGTGGAAAAGGCGAGAGTGCGCGAGCACACAGGAGCAAAACAAGCAGCGCAGCTTGATGCGTAGTAAAAAAAATAATAAATAGACAACTGGTCGACCTCATTAGAAATAAAAACTCAAAAGATTAGATAGACAAACAAACAAACACATAAATGTGGAGAGAAGGGCAGTGCGTGCAGGAGCAAAGGTAAACAGCAGACAGACCTGAATCCTTATCTTTACAAGGTCGACCTCAGAACTTTGTTCAGTTTGTCTCGGTGTCGGATAATGGAAGGAAGGGCAGGCAACTGGTCGACTTCATTTAAATAAAAAATAATAATAAGATAAACTCTCAGGAACAGATAAATAATAACAAAAAAATTGTAAAGTGGAGAAAGCGAGAGCGCGCGAATGCAGTCAAGCAAACACAAACAGCACAGCATGATGCGTATTTTTTTTTAAAATTGACAAAATAAATCAAAAATAAATCAAAAATAAAAATAAGTGGAAAAGGCGAGAGTGCGCGAGCACACAGGAGCAAGGCAAGCAGCGCAGCTTGATGCGTAGTAAAAAAAATAATAAATAGACAACTGGTCGACCTCATTAGAAATAAAAACCCAAAAGATTAGATAGACAAACAAACAAACACATAAATGTGGAGAGATGGGCAGTGCGCGCAGGAGCAAAGGTAAACAGCAGACAGACCTGAATCCTTATCTTTACAAGGTCGACCTCAGAACTTTGTTCAGTTTGTCTCGGTGACGGATAATGGAAAGAAGGGCAGGCAACTGGTCGACTTCATTTAAATAAACAAAAAATAATAAGATAAACTCTCAGGAATAGATAAATAATAACAAAAAAATAGTAAAGTGGAGAAAGCGAGAGCGCGCGAATGCACTCAAGCAAACACAAACAGCACAGCAAGATGCGTATTTTTTTTTAAAATTGACAAAATAAATAAAAAATAAATCAAAAATAAAAATAAGTGGAAAAGGCGAGAGTGCGCGAGCACACAGGAGTAAAGACAAGCAGCGCAGCTTGATGCGTAGTAAAAAAAATAATAAATAGACAACTGGTCGACCTCATTAGAAATAAAAACCCAAAAGATTAGATAGACAAACAAACAAACACATAAATGTGGAGAGAAGGGCAGTGTGCGCAGGAGCAAAGGTAAACATCAGACAGACCTGAATCCTTATCTTTACAAGGTCGACCTCAGAACTTTGTTCACTTTGTCTCGGTGACGGATAATGGAAGGAAGGGCAGGCAACTGGTCGACTTCATTTAAATAAACAAATAAAAAATAAGATAAACTCTCAGGAATAGATAAATAATAACAAAAAAATTGTAAAGTGGAGAAAGCGAGAGCGCGCGAATGCACTCAAGAAAACACAAACAGCACAGCACGATGCGTATTTTTTTTTTAAATTGACAAAATAAATCAAAAATAAATCAAAAATAAAAATAAGTGGAAAAGGCGAGAGTGCGCGAGCACACAGGAGCAAAACAAGCAGCGCAGCTTGATGCGTAGTAAAAAAAAATAATAAATAGACAACTGGTCGACCTCATTAGAAATAAAAACCCAAAAGATTAGATAGACAAACAAACAAACACATAAATGTGGAGAGAAGGGCAGTGCGTGCAGGAGCAAAGGTAAACAGCAGACAGACCTGAATCCTTATCTTTACAAGGTCGACCTCAGAACTTTGTTCAGTTTGTCTCGGTGACGGATAATGGAAGGAAGGGCAGGCAACTGGTCGACTTCATTTAAATAAACAAAAAAAAATAAGATAAACTCTCAGGAATAGATAAATAATAACAAAAAAATTGTAAAGTGGAGTAAGCGAGAGCGCGCGAATGCACTCAAGCAAACACAAACAGCACAGCACGATGCGTATTTTTTTTAAATTGACAAAATAAATCAAAAATAATTCAAAAATAAAAATAAGTGGAAAAGGCGAGATCGCGCGAGCACACAGGAGCAAAGACAAGCAGTGCAGCTTGATGCGTAGTAAAACAAATAATAAATAGACAACTGTTCGACCTCATTAGAAATAAAAACCCAAAAGATTAGATAGACAAACAAACAAACACATAAATGTGGAGAGAAGTGCAGTGCGTGCAGGAGCAAAGGTAAACAGCAGACAGACCTGAATCCTTATCTTTACAAGGTCGACCTCAGAACTTTGTTCAGTTTGTCTCGGTGACGGATAATGGAAGGAAGAGCAGGCAACTGGTCGACTTCATTTAAATAAACAAATAAAAAATAAGATAAACTCTCAGGAATAGATAAATAATAACAAAAAATTGTAAAGTGGAGAAAGCGAGAGCGCGCGAATGCACTCAAGCAAACACAAACAGCACAGCATGATGCGTATTTTTTTTTACAATTGACAAAATAAATCAAAAATAATTCAAAAATAAAAATAAGTGGAAAAGGCGAGAGTGCGCGAGCACACAGGAGCAAAGACAAGCAGCGCAGCTTGATGCGTAGTAAAAAAAAATAAAAAATAAACAACTGGTCGACCTCATTAGAAATAAAAACCCAAAAGATTAGATAGACAAACAAACAAACACATAAATGTGGAGAGATGGGCAGTGCGCACAGGAGCAAAGGTAACCAGCAGACAGACCTGAATCCTTATATATACAAGGTCGACCTCAGAACTTTGTTCAGTTTGTCTCGGTGACGGATAATGGAAGGAAAGGCAGGCAACTAGTCGACTTCATTTAAATAATCAAATAAAAAATAAGATAAACTCTCAGGAATAGATAAATAATAACAAAAAAATTGTAAAGTGGAGAAAGCGAGAGCGCGCGAATGCACTCAAGCAAACACAAACAGCACAGCAAGATGCGTATTTTTTTTAAATTGACAAAATAAATCAAAAATAAATCATAAATAAAAATAATTGGAAAGGCGAGAGTGCGCGAGCACACAGGAGCAAAGACAAGCAGCGCAGCTTGATGCGTAGTAAAAAAAATAATAAATAGAAAACTGGTCGACCTCATTAGAAATAAAAACCCAAAAGATTAGATAGACAAGCAAACAAACACATAAATGTGGAGAGAAGGGAAGGGCGCGCAGGAGCAAAGGTAACCAGCAGACAGACCTGAATCCTTATCTTTACAAGGTCGACCTCAGAACTTTGTTCAGTTTGTCTCGGTGACGGATAATGGAAGGAAGGGCAGGCAACTGGTCGACTTCATTTAAATAAACAAATAAAAAATAAGATAAACTCTCAGGAATAGATAAATAATAAAAAAAATTGTAAAATGGAGAAAGCGAGAGAGCGCGAATGCAATCAAGAAAACACAAACAGCACAGCACGATGCGTATTTTTTTTTAAAATTGACAAAATAAATCAAAAATAAAAATAAGTGGAAAAGGCGAGAGTGCGCGAGCACACAGGACCAAAGACAAGCAGCGCAGCTTGATGCGTAGTAAAAAAAATAATAAATAGACAACTGGTCGACCTCATTAGAAATAAAAACCCAAAAGATTAGATAGACAAACAAACAAACACATAAATGTGGAGAGAAGGGCAGTGCGTGCAGGAGCAAAGGTAAACAGCAGACAGACCTGAATCCTTATCTTTACAAGGTCGACCTCAGAACTTTGTTCAGTTTGTCTCGGTGACGGATAATGGAAGGAAGGGCAGGCAACTGGTCGACACATTTAAATAAAAAAAAATAATAAGATAAACTCTCAGGAATAGATAAATAATAACAAAAAATTGTAAAGTGGAGAAAGCAAGAGCGCGCGAATGCAGTCAAGCAAACACAAACAGCACAGCATGATGCGTATTTTTTTTTAAAATTGACAAAATAAATCAAAAATAAATCAAAAATAAAAATAAGTGGAAAAGGCGAGAGTGCGCGAGCACACAGGAGCAAGGCAAGCAGCGCAGCTTGATGCGTAGTAAAAAAAATAATAAATAGACAACTGGTCGACCTCATTAGAAATAAAAACCCAAAAGATTAGATAGACAAACAAACAAACACATAAATGTGGAGAGATGGGCAGTGCGCGTAGGAGCAAAGGTAAACAGCAGACAGACCTGAATCCTTATCTTTACAAGGTCGACCTCAGAACTTTGTTCAGTTTGTCTCGGTGACGGATAATGGAAGGAAGGGCAGGCAACTGGTCGACTTCATTTAAATAAACAAAAAATAATAAGATAAACTCTCAGGAATAGATAAATAATAACAAAAAAATAGTAAAGTGGAGAAAGCGAGAGCGCGCGAATGCACTCAAGCAAACACAAACAGCACAGCACGATGCGTATTTTTTTTTAAAATTGACAAAATAAATCAAAAATAAATCAAAAATAAAAATAAGTGGAAAAGGCGAGAGTGCGCGAGCACACAGGAGCAAAACAAGCAGTGCAGCTTGATGCGTAGTAAAAAAAATAATAAATAGACAACTGGTCGACCTCATTAGAAATAAAAACCCAAAAGATTAGATAGACAAACAAACAAACACATAAATATGGAGAGAAGGGCAGTGCGTGCAGGAGCAAAGGTAAACAGCAGACAGACCTGAACCCTTATCTTTACAAGGTCGACCTCAGAAATTTGTTCAGTTTGTCTCGGTGACAGATAATGGAAGGAAGGGCAGGCAACTGGTCGACTTCATTTAAATAAACAAAAAATAATAAGATAAACTCTCAGGAATAGATAAATAATAACAAAAAAATTGTAAAGTGGAGAAAGCGAGAGCGCGCGAATGCACTCAAGCAAACACAAACAGCACAGCACGATGCGTATTTTTTTTAAATTGACAAAATAAATAAAAAATAAATAAAAAATAAAAATAAGTGGAAAAGGCGAGAGTGCGCGAGCACACAGGAGCAAAGACAAGCAGCGCAGCTTGATGCGTAGTAAAAAAAATAATAAATAGACTACTGGTCGACCTTATTAGAAATAAAAACCCAAAAGATTAGACAGACAAACAAACAAACACATAAATGTGGAGAAAAGTGCAGGGCGCGCAGGAGCAAAGGTAACCAGCAGACAGACCTGAATCCTTATCTTTACAAGGTCGAACTCAGAGCTTTGTTCAGTTTGTCTCGGTGACGGATAATGGAAGGAAGGGCAGGCATCTGGTCGACTTCATTTAAATAAACAAATAAAAAATAAGATAAACTCTCAGGAATAGATAAATAATAACAAAAACATTGTAAAGTGGAGAAAGCGAGAGCCCGCGAAAGCACTCAAGCAAACACAAACAGCACAGCAGGATGCGTATTTTTTTTAAAAACTGACAAAATAAATCAAAAATAAATCAAAAATAAAAATAAGTGGAAAAGGCGAGAGTTCGCGAGCACACAGGAGCAAAGACAAGCAGCGCAGCTTGATGCGTAGTAAAAAAAATAATAAATAGACAACTGGTCGACCTCATTAGAAATAAAAACCCAAAAGATTAGATAGACAAACAAACAAACACATAAATGTGGAGAGAAGGGCAGTGTGCGCAGGAGCAAAGGTAAACAGCAGACAGACCTGAATCCTTATCTTTACAAGGTCGACCTCAGAACTTTGTTCAGTTTGTCTCGGTGACGGATAATGGAAGATACGGCAGGCAACTGGTCGACTTCATTTAAATAAACAAATAAAAAATAAGATAAACTCTCAGGAATAGATAAATAATAACAAAAAAATTGTAAAGTGGAGAAAGCGAGAGCGCGCGAATGCACTCAAGCAAACACAAACAGCACAGCACGATGGCTATTATTTTTAAATTGACAAAATAAATAAAAAATAAATCAAAAATAAAAATAAGTGGAAAAGGCGAGAGTGCGCGAGCACACAGGAGCAAAGACAAGCAGCGCAGCTTGATGCGTAGTAAAAAAAATAATAAATAGACAACTGGTCGACCTCATTAGAAATAAAAACCCAAAAGATTAGATAGACAAAAAAACAAACACGTAAATGTGGATAGAAGGGCAGGGCGCGCAGGAGCAAAGGTAAACAGCAGACAGACCTGAATCCTTATCTTTACAAGGTCGACCTCAGAACTTTGTTCAGTTTGTCTCGGTGACGGATAATGGAAGGAAGGGCAGGCAACTGGTCGACTTCATTTAAATAAACAAAAAATAATAAGATAAACTCTCAGGAATAGATAAATAATAACAAAAAAATAGTAAAGTGGAGAAAGCGAGAGCGCGCGAATGCACTCAAGCAAACACAAACAGCACAGCACGATGCGTATTTTTTTTTAAAATTGACAAAATAAATCAAAAATAAATCAAAAATAAAAATAAGTGGAAAAGGCGAGAGTGCGCGAGCACACAGGAGCAAAACAAGCAGTGCAGCTTGATGCGTAGTAAAAAAAATAATAAATAGACAACTGGTCGACCTCATTAGAAATAAAAACCCAAAAGATTAGATAGACAAACAAACAAACACATAAATATGGAGAGAAGGGCAGTGCGTGCAGGAGCAAAGGTAAACAGCAGACAGACCTGAACCCTTATCTTTACAAGGTCGACCTCAGAAATTTGTTCAGTTTGTCTCGGTGACAGATAATGGAAGGAAGGGCAGGCAACTGGTCGACTTCATTTAAATAAACAAAAAATAATAAGATAAACTCTCAGGAATAGATAAATAATAACAAAAAAATTGTAAAGTGGAGAAAGCGAGAGCGCGCGAATGCACTCAAGCAAACACAAACAGCACAGCACGATGCGTATTTTTTTTAAATTGACAAAATAAATAAAAAATAAATAAAAAATAAAAATAAGTGGAAAAGGCGAGAGTGCGCGAGCACACAGGAGCAAAGACAAGCAGCGCAGCTTGATGCGTAGTAAAAAAAATAATAAATAGACTACTGGTCGACCTTATTAGAAATAAAAACCCAAAAGATTAGACAGACAAACAAACAAACACATAAATGTGGAGAAAAGTGCAGGGCGCGCAGGAGCAAAGGTAACCAGCAGACAGACCTGAATCCTTATCTTTACAAGGTCGAACTCAGAGCTTTGTTCAGTTTGTCTCGGTGACGGATAATGGAAGGAAGGGCAGGCATCTGGTCGACTTCATTTAAATAAACAAATAAAAAATAAGATAAACTCTCAGGAATAGATAAATAATAACAAAAACATTGTAAAGTGGAGAAAGCGAGAGCCCGCGAAAGCACTCAAGCAAACACAAACAGCACAGCAGGATGCGTATTTTTTTTAAAAACTGACAAAATAAATCAAAAATAAATCAAAAATAAAAATAAGTGGAAAAGGCGAGAGTTCGCGAGCACACAGGAGCAAAGACAAGCAGCGCAGCTTGATGCGTAGTAAAAAAAATAATAAATAGACAACTGGTCGACCTCATTAGAAATAAAAACCCAAAAGATTAGATAGACAAACAAACAAACACATAAATGTGGAGAGAAGGGCAGTGTGCGCAGGAGCAAAGGTAAACAGCAGACAGACCTGAATCCTTATCTTTACAAGGTCGACCTCAGAACTTTGTTCAGTTTGTCTCGGTGACGGATAATGGAAGATACGGCAGGCAACTGGTCGACTTCATTTAAATAAACAAATAAAAAATAAGATAAACTCTCAGGAATAGATAAATAATAACAAAAAAATTGTAAAGTGGAGAAAGCGAGAGCGCGCGAATGCACTCAAGCAAACACAAACAGCACAGCACGATGGCTATTATTTTTAAATTGACAAAATAAATAAAAAATAAATCAAAAATAAAAATAAGTGGAAAAGGCGAGAGTGCGCGAGCACACAGGAGCAAAGACAAGCAGCGCAGCTTGATGCGTAGTAAAAAAAATAATAAATAGACAACTGGTCGACCTCATTAGAAATAAAAACCCAAAAGATTAGATAGACAAAAAAACAAACACGTAAATGTGGATAGAAGGGCAGGGCGCGCAGGAGCAAAGGTAACCAGCAGACAGACCTGAATCCTTATCTTTACAAGGTCGACCTCAGAACTTTGTTCAGTTTGTCTCGGTGACGGATAATGGAAAGAAGGGCAGGCAACTGGTCGACTTCATTTAAATAAACAAATAAAAAATAAGATAAACTCTCAGGAATAGATAAATAATAAAAAAAAATTGTAAAGTGGAGAAAGCGAGAGCGCGCGAATGCAGTCAAGCAAACACAAACAGCACAGCATGATGCGTATTTTTTTTTAAAATTGACAAAATAAATCAAAAATAAATCAAAAATAAAAATAAGTGGAAAAGGCGAGAGTGCGCGAGCACACAGGAGCAAGGCAAGCAGCGCAGCTTGATGCGTAGTAAAAAAAATAATAAATAGACAACTGGCCGACCTCATTAGAAATAAAAACCCAAAAGATTAGATAGACAAACAAACAAACACATAAATGTGGAGAGATGGGCAGTGCGCGTAGGAGCAAAGGTAAACAGCAGACAGACCTGAATCCTTATCTTTACAAGGTCGACCTCAGAACTTTGTTCAGTTTGTCTCGGTGACGGATAATGGAAGGAAGGGCAGGCAACTGGTCGACTTCATTTAAATAAACAAAAAATAATAAGATAAACTCTCAGGAATAGATAAATAATAACAAAAAAATAGTAAAGTGGAGAAAGCGAGAGCGCGCGAATGCACTCAAGCAAACACAAACAGCACAGCACGATGCGTATTTTTTTTTTAAATTGACAAAATAAATCAAAAATAAATCAAAAATAAAAATAAGTGGAAAAGGCAAGAGTGCGCGAGCACACAGGAGCAAAACAAGCAGTGCAGCTTGATGCGTAGTAAAAAAAATAATAAATAGACAACTGGTCGACCTCATTAGAAATAAAAACCCAAAAGATTAGATAGACAAACAAACAAACACATAAATATGGAGAGAAGGGCAGTGCGTGCAGGAGCAAAGGTAAACAGCAGACAGACCTGAACCCTTATCTTTACAAGGTCGACCTCAGAAATTTGTTCAGTTTGTCTCGGTGACAGATAATGGAAGGAAGGGCAGGCAACTGGTCGACTTCATTTAAATAAACAAAAAATAATAAGATAAACTCTCAGGAATAGATAAATAATAACAAAAAAATTGTAAAGTGGAGAAAGCGAGAGCGCGCGAATGCACTCAAGCAAACACAAACAGCACAGCACGATGCGTATTTTTTTTTAAATTGGCAATACAAATCAAAAATAAATCAAAAATAAAAATAAGTGGAAAAGGCGAGAGTGCGCGAGCACATAGGACCAAAGACAAGCAGCGCAGCTTGATGCGTAGTAAAAAAAATAATAAATAGACAACTGGTCGACCTCATTAGAAATAAAAACCCAAAAGATTAGATAGACAAACAAACAAACACATAAATGTGGAGAGAAGGGCAGTGTGCGCAGGAGCAAAGGTAATCATCAGACACACCTGAATCCTTATCTTTACAAGGTCGACCTCAGAACTTTGTTCAGTTTGTCTCGGTGACGGATAATGGAAGGAAGGGCAGGCAACTGGTCGACTTCATTTAAATAAACAAATAAAAAATAAGATAAACTCTCAGGAATAGATAAATAATAACAAAAAAATTGTAAAGTGGAGAAAGCGAGAGCGCGCGAATGCACTCAAGAAAACACAAACAGCACAGCACGATGCGTATTTTTTTTAAATTGACAAAATTAATAAAAAATAAATAAAAAATAAAAATAAGTGGAAAAGGCGAGAGTGCGCGAGCACACAGGAGCAAAGACAAGCAGCGCAGCTTGATGCGTAGTAAAAAAAATAATAAATAGACTACTGGTCGACCTTATTAGAAATAAAAACCCAAAAGATTAGACAGACAAACAAACAAACACATAAATGTGGAGAAAAGTGCAGGGCGCGCAGGAGCAAAGGTAACCAGCAGACAGACCTGAATCCTTATCTTTACAAGGTCGAACTCAGAGCTTTGTTCAGTTTGTCTCGGTGACGGATAATGGAAGGAAGGGCAGGCATCTGGTCGACTTCATTTAAATAAACAAATAAAAAATAAGATAAACTCTCAGGAATAGATAAATAATAACAAAAACATTGTAAAGTGGAGAAAGCGAGAGCCCGCGAAAGCACTCAAGCAAACACAAACAGCACAGCAGGATGCGTATTTTTTTTAAAAACTGACAAAATAAATCAAAAATAAATCAAAAATAAAAATAAGTGGAAAAGGCGAGAGTTCGCGAGCACACAGGAGCAAAGACAAGCAGCGCAGCTTGATGCGTAGTAAAAAAAATAATAAATAGACAACTGGTCGACCTCATTAGAAATAAAAACCCAAAAGATTAGATAGACAAACAAACAAACACATAAATGTGGAGAGAAGGGCAGTGTGCGCAGGAGCAAAGGTAAACAGCAGACAGACCTGAATCCTTATCTTTACAAGGTCGACCTCAGAACTTTGTTCAGTTTGTCTCGGTGACGGATAATGGAAGATAGGGCAGGCAACTGGTCGACTTCATTTAAATAAACAAATAAAAAATAAGATAAACTCTCAGGAATAGATAAATAATAACAAAAAAATTGTAAAGTGGAGAAAGCGAGGGCGCGCGAATGCACTCAAGCAAACACAAACAGCACAGCACGATGGCTATTATTTTTAAATTGACAAAATAAATAAAAAATAAATCAAAAATAAAAATAAGTGGAAAAGGCGAGAGTGCGCGAGCACACAGGAGCAAAGACAAGCAGCGCAGCTTGATGCGTAGTAAAAAAAATAATAAATAGACAACTGGTCGACCTCATTAGAAATAAAAACCCAAAAGATTAGATAGACGAACAAACAAACACATAAATGTGGAGAGGGCAGTGCGCGCAGGAGCAAAGGTAAACAGCAGACAGACCTGAATCCTTATCTTTACAAGGTCGACCTCAGAACTTTGTTCAGTTTGTCTCGGTGACGGATAATGGAAGGAAGGGCAGGCAACTGGTCGACTTCATTTAAATAAACAAATAAAAAATAAGATAAACTCTCAGGAATAGATAAATAATAACAAAAAAATTGTAAAGTGGAGAAAGCGAGAGCGCGCGAATGCACTCAAGCAAACACAAACAGCCCAGCACGATGCGTATTTTTTTTAAAATTGACAAAATAAATCAAAAATAAAAATAAGTGGAAAAGGCGAGAGTGCGCGAGCACACAGGAGCAAAGACAAGCAGCGCAGCTTGATGCGTAGTAAAAAAAATAATAAATAGACAACTGGTCGACCTCATTAGAAATAAAAACCCAAAAGATTAGATAGACGAACAAACAAACACATAAATGTGGAGAGAAGGGCAGTGCGCGCAGGAGCAAAGGTAAACAGCAGACAGACCTGAATCCTTATCTTTACAAGGTCGACCTCAGAACTTTGTTCAGTTAGTCTCGGTGACGGATAATGGAAGGAAGGGCAGGCAACTGGTCGACTTCATTCAAATAAACAAATAAAAAATAAGATAAACTCTCAGGAATAGATAAATAATAACAAAAAAATTGTAAAGTGGAGAAAGCGAGAGCGCGCGAATGCACTCAAGCAAACCCAAACAGCACAGCACGATGCGTATTTTTTTTAAATTGACAAAATAAATCAAAAATAAATCAAAAATAAAAATATGTGGAAAAGGCAAGAGTGCGCGAGTACACAGGAGCAAAGACAAGCAGCGCAGCTTGATGCGTAGTAAAAAAAATAATAAATAGACAACTGGTCGACCTCATTAGAAATAAAAACCCAAAAGATTAGATAGACAAACAAACAAACACATCAATGTGGAGAGAAGGGCAGGGCGCGCAGGAGCAAAGGTAACCAGCAGACAGACCTGAATCCTTATCTTTACAAGGTCGACCTCAGAACTTTGTTCAGTTTGTCTCGGTGACGGATAATGGAAGGAAGGGCAGGCAACTGGTCGACTTCATTTAAATAAACAAATAAAAAATAAGATAAACTCTCAGGAATAGATAAATAATAAAAAAAATTGTAAAATGGAGAAAGCGAGAGAGCGCGAATGCACTCAAGCAAACACAAACAGCACAGCACGATGCGTATT
This sequence comes from Perognathus longimembris pacificus, assembly GCF_023159225.1. Lineage (NCBI taxonomy): Eukaryota > Metazoa > Chordata > Mammalia > Rodentia > Heteromyidae > Perognathus > Perognathus longimembris. The sequence goes on along the minus strand of NW_025958109.1, from coordinate 18,962 downwards.
TTTTTTAAAATTGACAAAATAAATCAAAAATAAAAATAAGTGGAAAAGGCGAGAGTGCGGGAGCACACAGGAGCAAAGACAAGCAGCGCAGCTTGATGCGTAGTAAAAAAAATAATAAATAGACAACTGGTCGACCTCATTAGAAATAAAAACCCAAAAGATTAGATAGACAAACAAACAAACACATAAATGTGGAGAGAAGGGCAGTGCGTGCAGGAGCAAAGGTAAACAGCAGACAGACCTGAATCCTTATCTTTACAAGGTCGACCTCAGAACTTTGTTCAGTTTGTCTCGGTGACGGATAATGGAAGGAAGGGCAGGCAACTGGTCGACTTCATTTAAATAAAAAAAAATAAAAAGATAAACTCTCAGGAATAGATAAATAATAACAAAAAAATTGTAAAGTGGAGAAAGCGAGAGCGCGCGAATGCAGTCAAGCAAACACAAACAGCACAGCACGATGCGTATTTTTTTTTAAAATTGACAAAATTAATCAAAAATAAAAATAAGTGGAAAAGGCGAGAGTGCGCGAACACACAGGAGCAAAGACAAGCAGCGCAGCTTGATGCGTAGTAAAAAAAATAATAAATAGACAACTGGTCGACCTCATTAGAAATAAAAACCCAAAAGATTAGATAGACAAACAAACAAACACATAAATGTGGAGAGAAGGGCAGTGCGCGCAGGAGCAAAGGTAAACAGCAGACAGACCTGAACCCTTATCTTTACAAGGTTGACCTCAGAACTTTGTTCAGTTTGTCTCGGTGACGGATAATGGAAGGAAGGGCAGGCAACTGGTCGACTACATTTAAATAAACAAAAAATAATAAGATAAACTCTCAGGAATAGATAAATAATAACAAAAAAATTGTAAAGTGGAGAAAGCGAGAGCGCGCGAATGCACTCAAGCAAACACAAACAGCACAGCACGATGCGTATTTTTTTTAAATTGGCAATACAAATCAAAAATAAATCAAAAATAAACATAAGTGGAAAAGGCGAGAGTGCGCGAGCACACAGGAGCAAAGACAAGCAGCGCAGCTTGATGCGAAGTAAAAAAAATAATAAATAGACAACTGGTCGACCTCATTAGAAATAAAAACCCAAAAGATTAGATAGACAAACAAACAAACACATAAATGTGGAGAGAAGGGCAGTGTGCGCAGGAGCAAAGGTAAACATCAGACAGACCTGAATCCTTATCTTTACAAGGTCGACCTCAGAACTTTGTTCAGTTTGTCTCGGTGACGGATAATGGAAGGAAGGGCAGGCAACTGGTCGACTTCATTTAAATAAACAAATAAAAAATAAGATAAACTCAAAGGAATAGATAAATAATAACAAAAAAATTGTAAAGTGGAGAAAGCGAGAGCGCGCGAATGCACTCAAGAAAACACAAACAGCACAGCACGATGCGTATTTTTTTTAAATTGACAAAATAAATAAAAAATAAATAAAAAATAAAAATAAGTGGAAAAGGCGAGAGTGCGCGAGCACACAGGAGCAAAGACAAGCAGCGCAGCTTGATGCGTAGTAAAAAAAATAATAAATAGACTACTGGTCGACCTTATTAGAAATAAAAACCCAAAAGAATAGACAGACAAACAAACAAACACATAAATGTGGAGAGAAGTGCAGGGCGCGCAGGAGCAAAGGTAACCAGCAGACAGACCTGAATCCTTATCTTTACAAGGTCGAACTCAGAGCTTTGTTCAATTTGTCTCGGTGACGGATAATGGAAGGAAGGGCAGGCATCTGGTCGACTTCATTTAAATAAACAAATGAAAAATAAGATAAACTCTCAGGAATAGATAAATAATAACAAAAACATTGTAAAGTGGAGAAAGCGAGAGCCCGCGAAAGCACTCAAGCAAACACAAACAGCACAGCACGATGCGTATTTTTTTTAAAAACTGACAAAATAAATCAAAAATAAATCAAAAATAAAAATAAGTGGAAAAGGCGAGAGTTCGCGAGCACACAGGAGCAAAGACAAGCAGCGCAGCTTGATGCGTAGTAAAAAAAAATAACAAATAAACAACTGGTCGACCTCATTAGAAATAAAAACCCAAAAGATTAGATAGACAAACAAACAAACACATAAATGTGGAGAGAAGGGCAGTGTGCGCAGGAGCAAAGGTAAACAGCAGACAGACCTGAATCCTTATCTTTACAAGGTCGACCTCAGAACTTTGTTCAGTTTGTCTCGGTGACGGATAATGGAAGATAGGGCAGGCAACTGGTCGACTTCATTTAAATAAACAAATAAAAAATAAGATAAACTCTCAGGAATAGATAAATAATAACAAAAAAATTGTAAAGTGGAGAAAGCGAGGGCGCGCGAATGCACTCAAGCAAACACAAACAGCACAGCACGATGGCTATTATTTTTAAATTGACAAAATAAATAAAAAATAAATCAAAAATAAAAATAAGTGGAAAAGGCGAGAGTGCGCGAGCACACAGGAGCAAAGACAAGCAGCGCAGCTTGATGCGTAGTAAAAAAAATAATAAATAGACAACTGGTCGACCTCATTAGAAATAAAAACCCAAAAGATTAGATAGACGAACAAACAAACACATAAATGTGGAGAGAAGGGCAGTGCGCGCAGGAGCAAAGGTAAACAGCAGACAGACCTGAATCCTTATCTTTACAAGGTCGACCTCAGAACTTTGTTCAGTTTGTCTCGGTGACGGATAATGGAAGGAAGGGCAGGCAACTGGTCGACTTCATTTAAATAAACAAATAAAAAATAAGATAAACTCTCAGGAATAGATAAATAATAACAAAAAAATTGTAAAGTGGAGAAAGCGAGAGCGCGCGAATGCACTCAAGCAAACACAAACAGCCCAGCACGATGCGTATTTTTTTTAAAATTGACAAAATAAATCAAAAATAAAAATAAGTGGAAAAGGCGAGAGTGCGCGAGCACACAGGAGCAAAGACAAGCAGCGCAGCTTGATGCGTAGTAAAAAAAATAATAAATAGACAACTGGTCGACCTCATTAGAAATAAAAACCCAAAAGATTAGATAGACGAACAAACAAACACATAAATGTGGAGAGAAGGGCAGTGCGCGCAGGAGCAAAGGTAAACAGCAGACAGACCTGAATCCTTATCTTTACAAGGTCGACCTCAGAACTTTGTTCAGTTAGTCTCGGTGACGGATAATGGAAGGAAGGGCAGGCAACTGGTCGACTTCATTCAAATAAACAAATAAAAAATAAGATAAACTCTCAGGAATAGATAAATAATAACAAAAAAATTGTAAAGTGGAGAAAGCGAGAGCACGCGAATGCACTCAAGCAAACCCAAACAGCACAGCACGATGCGTATTTTTTTTAAATTGACAAAATAAATCAAAAATAAATCAAAAATAAAAATATGTGGAAAAGGCAAGAGTGCGCGAGTACACAGGAGCAAAGACAAGCAGCGCAGCTTGATGCGTAGTAAAAAAAATAATAAATAGACAACTGGTCGACCTCATTAGAAATAAAAACCCAAAAGATTAGATAGACAAACAAACAAACACATCAATGTGGAGAGAAGGGCAGGGCGCGCAGGAGCAAAGGTAACCAGCAGACAGACCTGAATCCTTATCTTTACAAGGTCGACCTCAGAACTTTGTTCAGTTTGTCTCGGTGACGGATAATGGAAGGAAGGGCAGGCAACTGGTCGACTTCATTTAAATAAACAAAAAATAATAAGATAAACTCTCAGGAATAGATAAATAATAACAAAAAAATTGTAAAGTGGAGAAAGCGAGAGCGCGCGAATGCACTCAAGCAAACACAAACAGCACAGCATGATGCGTATTTTTTTTAAATTGAAAAAAAAATAAAAAATAATTCAAAAATAAAAATAAGTGGAAAAGGCGAGAGTGCGCGAGCAAACAGGAGCAAATACAAGCAGCGCAGCTTGATGCGTAGTAAAAAAAATAATAAAGAAACAACTGGTCGACCTCATTAGAAATAAAAACCCAAAAGATTAGATAGACAAACAAACAAACACATAAATGTGGAGAGATGGGCAGTGCGCGCAGGAGCAAAGGTAACCAGCAGACAGACCTGAATCCTTATATATACAAGGTCGACCTCAGAACTTTGTTCAGTTTGTCTCGGTGACGGATAATGGAAGGAAAGGCAGGCAACTGGTCGACTTCATTTAAATAATCAAATAAAAAATAAGATAAACTCTCAGGAATAGATAAATAATAACAAAAAAATTGTAAAAAGGAGAAAGCGAGAGCGCGCGAATGCACTCAAGCAAACACAAACAGCACAGCAGGATGCGTATTTTTTTTAAATTGACAAAATAAATCAAAAATAAATCAAAAATAAAAATAAGTGGAAAAGGCGAGAGTGCGCGAGCACACAGGAGCAAAGACAAGCAGCGCAGCTTGATGCGTAGTAACAAAAATAATAAATAGAAAACTGGTCGACCTCATTAGAAATAAAAACCCAAAAGATTAGATAGACAAACAAACAAACACATAAATGTGGAGAGAAGGGCAGGGCGCGCAGGAGCAAAGGTAAACAGCAGACAGACCTGAACCCTTATCTTTACAAGGTCGACCTCAGAACTTTGTTCAGTTTGTCTCGGTGACGGATAATGGAAGGAAGGGCAGGCAACTGGTCGACTTCATTTAAATAAACAAATAAAAAATAACATAAACTCTCAGGAATAGATAAATAATAACAAAAACATTGTAAAGTGGAGAAAGCGAGAGAGCGCGAATGCACTCAAGCAAACACAAACAGCACAGCACGATGCGTATTTTTTTTTAATTGACAAAATAAATCAAAAATAAATCAAAAATAAAAATAAGTGGAAAAGGCGAGAGTGCGCGAGCACACAGGAGCAAAGACAAGCAGCGCAGCTTGATGCGTAGTAAAAAAAATAATAAATAGACAACTGGTCGACCTCATTAGAAATAAAAACCCAAAAGATTAGATAGACAAACAAACAAACACATAAATGTGGAGAGAAGGGCAGTGCGCGCAGGAGCAAAGTTAAACAGCAGACAGACCTGAATCCTTACGTTTACAAGGTCGACCTCAGAACTTTGTTCAGTTTGTCTCGGTGACGGATAATGGAAGGAAGGGCAGGTAACTGGTCGACTTCATTTAAATAAACAAAAAAAATAAGATAAACTCTCAGGAATAGATAAATAATAACAAAAAAATTGTAAAGTGGAGAAAGCGAGAGCGCGCGAATGCATTCAAGCAAACACAAACAGCACAGCACGATGCGTATTTTTTTTTAAATTGACAAAATAAATCAAAAATAAATCAAAAATAAAAATAAGTGGAAAAGGCGAGAGTGCGCGAGCACACAGGAGCAAAGACAAGCAGTGCAGCTTGATGCGTAGTAAAAAAAATAATAAATAGACAACTGTTCGACCTCATTAGAAATAAAAACCAAAAAGATTAGATAGACAAACAAACAAACACATAAATGTGGAGTGAAGGGCAGTGCGGGCAGGAGCAAAGGTAAACAGCAGACAGACCTGAATCCTTATCTTTACAAGGTCGACCTCAGAACTTTGTTCAGTTTGTCTCGGTGACGGATAATGGAAGGAAGGGCAGGCAACTGGTCGACTTCATTTAAATAAACAAATAAAAAATAAGATAAACTCTCAGGAATAGATAAATAATAACAAAAAACATGTAAAGTGGAGAAAGCGAGAGCGCGCGAATGCACTCAAGCAAACACAAACAGCACAGCACGATGCGTATTTTTTTTTAAATTGAGAAAATAAATAAAAAATAAATCAAAAATAAAAATAAGTGGAAAAGGCGAGAGTGCGCGAGCACACAGGAGCAAAGACAAGCAGCGCAGCTTGATGCGTAGTAAAAAAAATAATAAATAGACAACTGGTCGACCTCATTAGAAATAAAAACCCAAAAGATTAGATAGACAAACAAACAAACACATAAATGTGGAGAGAAGGGCAGTGCGTGCAGGAGCAAAGGTAAACAGCAGACAGACCTGAATCCTTATCTTTACAAGGTCGACCTCAGAACTTTGTTCAGTTTGTCTCGGTGACGGATAATGGAAGGAAGGGCAGGCAACTGGTCGACTTCATTTAAATAAACAAAAAATAATAAGATAAACTCTCAGGAATAGATAAATAATAACAAAAAAATTGTAAAGTGGAGAAAGCGAGAGCGCGCGAATGCACTCAAGCAAACACAAACAGCACAGCATGATGCGTATTTTTTTTAAATTGAAAAAAAAATAAAAAATAATTCAAAAATAAAAATAAGTGGAAAAGGCGAGAGTGCGCGAGCAAACAGGAGCAAATACAAGCAGCGCAACTTGATGCGTAGTAAAAAAAATAATAAAGAAACAACTGGTCGACCTCATTAGAAATAAAAACCCAAAAGATTAGATAGACAAACAAACAAACACATAAATGTGGAGAGATGGGCAGTGCGCGCAGGAGCAAAGGTAACCAGCAGACAGACCTGAATCCTTATATATACAAGGTCGACCTCAGAACTTTGTTCAGTTTGTCTCGGTGACGGATAATGGAAGGAAAGGCAGGCAACTGGTCGACTTCATTTAAATAATCAAATAAAAAATAAGATAAACTCTCAGGAATAGATAAATAATAACAAAAAAATTGTAAAAAGGAGAAAGCGAGAGCGCGCGAATGCACTCAAGCAAACACAAACAGCACAGCAGGATGCGTATTTTTTTTAAATTGACAAAATAAATCAAAAATAAATCAAAAATAAAAATAAGTGGAAAAGGCGAGAGTGCGCGAGCACACAGGAGCAAAGACAAGCAGCGCAGCTTGATGCGTAGTAAAAAAAATAATAAATAGAAAACTGGTCGACCTCATTAGAAATAAAAACCCAAAAGATTAGATAGACAAGCAAACAAACACATAAATGTGGAGAGAAGGGCAGGGCGCGCAGGAGCAAAGGTAAACAGCAGACAGACCTGAACCCTTATCTTTACAAGGTCGACCTCAGAACTTTGTTCAGTTTGTCTCGGTGACGGATAATGGAAGGAAGGGCAGTCAACTGGTCGACTACATTTAAATAAACAAAAAATAATAAGATAAACTCTCAGGAATAGATAAATAATAACAAAAAAATTGTAAAGTGGAGAAAGCGAGAGCGCGCGAATGCACTCAAGCAAACACAAACAGCACAGCACGATGCGTATTTTTTTTTAAATTGGCAATACAAATCAAAAATAAATCAAAAATAAACATAAGTAGAAAAGGCGAGAGTGCGCGAGCACACAGGAGCAAAGACAAGTAGCGCAGCTTGATGCGTAGTAAAAAAAATAATAAATAGACAACTGGTCGACCTCATTAGAAATAAAAACCCAAAAGATTAGATAGACAAACAAACAAACACATAAATGTGGAGAGAAGGGCAGTGTGAGCAGGAGCAAAGGTAAACATCAGACAGACCTGAATCCTTATCTTTACAAGGTCGACCTCAGAACTTTGTTCAGTTTGTCTCGGTGACGGATAATGGAAGGAAGGGCAGGCAACTGGTCGACTTCATTTAAATAAACAAATAAAAAATAAGATAAACTCAAAGGAATAGATAAATAATAACAAAAAAATTCTAAAGTGGAGAAAGCGAGAGCGCGCGAATGCACTCAAGCAAACACAAACAGCAGAGCACGATGGCTATTATTTTTAAATTGACAAAATAAATAAAAAAAAAATCAAAAATAAAAATAAGTGGAAAAGGCGAGAGTGCGCGAGCACACAGGAGCAAAGACAAGCAGCGCAGCTTGATGCGTAGTAAAAAAAATAATAAATAGACAACTGGTCGACCTCATTAGAAATAAAAACCCAAAAGATTAGATAGACAAACAAACAAACACATAAATGTGGATAGAAGGGCAGGGCGCGCAGGAGCAAAGGTAACCAGCAGACAGACCTGAATCCTTATCTTTACAAGGTCGACCTCAGAACTTTGTTCAGTTTGTCTCGGTGACGGATAATGGAAAGAAGGGCAGGCAACTGGTCGACTTCATTTAAATAAACAAATAAAAAATAAGATAAACTCTCAGGAATAGATAAATAATAATAAAAAATTGTAAAGTGGAGAAAGCGAGAGAGCGCGAATGCACTCAAGCAAACACAAACAGCACAGCACGATGCGTATTTTTTTTAAATTGACAAAATAAATCAAAAATAAATCAAAAATAAAAATAAGTGGAAAAGGCGAGAGTGCGCGAGGACACAGGAGCAAAACAAGCAGCGCAGCTTGATGCGTAGTAAAAAAAATAATAAATAGACAACTGGTCGACCTCATTAGAATAGAAACCCAAAAGATTAGATAGACAAACAAACAAACACATAAATGTGGAGAGAAGGGCAGTGCATGCAGGAGCAAAGGTAAACAGCAGACAGACCTGAATCCTTATCTTTACAAGGTCGACCTCAGAACTTTGTTCAGTTTGTCTCGGTGTCGGATAATGGAAGGAAGGGCAGGCAACTGGTCGACTTCATTTAAATAAAAAATAATAATAAGATAAACTCTCAGGAATAGATAAATAATAACAAAAAAATTGTAAAGTGGAGAAAGCGAGAGCGCGCGAATGCAGTCAAGCAAACACAAACAGCACAGCATGATGCGTATTTTTTTTTTAAATTGACAAAATAAATCAAAAATAAATCAAAAATAAAAATAAGTGGAAAAGGCGAGAGTGCGCGAGCACACAGGAGCAAGGCAAGCAGCGCAGCTTGATGCGTAGTAAAAAAAATAATAAATAGACAACTGGTCGACCTCATTAGAAATAAAAACCCAAAAGATTAGATAGACAAACAAACAAACACATAAATGTGGAGAGATGGGCAGTGCGCGCAGGAGCAAAGGTAAACAGCAGACAGACCTGAATCCTTATCTTTACAAGGTCGACCTCAGAACTTTGTTCAGTTTGTCTCGGTGACGGATAATGGAAGGAAGGGCAGGAAACTGGTCGACTTCATTTAAATAAACAAAAAATAATAAGATAAACTCTCAGGAATAGATAAATAATAACAAAAAAATAGTAAAGTGGAGAAAGCGAGAGCGCGCGAATGCACTCAAGCAAACACAAACAGCACAGCACGATGCGTATTTTTTTTTAAAATTGACAAAATAAATCAAAAATAAATCAAAAATAAAAATAAGTGGAAAAGGCGAGAGTGCGCGAGCACACAGGATCAAAGACAAGCAGCGCAGCTTGATGCGTAGTAAAAAAAATAATAAATAGACAACTGGTCGACCTCATTAGAAATAAAAACCCAAAAGATTAGATAGACAAACAAACAAACACATAAATGTGGAGAGAAGGGCAGTGAGTGCAGGAGCAAAGGTAAACAGCAGACAGACCTGAACCCTTATCTTTACAAGGTCGACCTCAGAACTTTGTTCAGTTTGTCTCGGTGACGGATAATGGAAGGAAGGGCAGGCAACTGGTCGACTTCATTTAAATAAACAAAAAATAATAAGATAAACTCTCAGGAATAGATAAATAATAACAAAAAAATTGTAAAGTGGAGAAAGCGAGAGCGCGCGAATGCACTCAAGCAAACACAAACAGCACAGCACGATGCGTATTTTTTTTTAAATTGGCAATACAAATCAAAAATAAATCAAAAATAAAAATAAGTGGAAAAGGCGAGAGTGCGCGAGCACACAGGAGCAAAGACAAGCAGCGCAGCTTGATGCGTAGTAAAAAAAATAATAAATAGACAACTGGTCGACCTCATTAGAAATAAAAACCCAAAAGATTAGATAGACAAACAAACAAACACATAAATGTGGAGAGAAGGGCAGTGTGCGCAGGAGCAAAGGTAAACATCAGACAGACCTGAATCCTTATCTTTACAAGGTCGACCTCAGAACTTTGTTCACTTTGTCTCGGTGACGGATAATGGAAGGAAGGGCAGGCAACTGGTCGACTTCATTTAAATAAACAAATAAAAAATAAGATAAACTCTCAGGAATAGATAAATAATAACAAAAAAATTGTAAAGTGGAGAAAGCGAGAGCGCGCGAATGCACTCAAGAAAACACAAACAGCACAGCACGATGCGTATTTTTTTTTTAAATTGACAAAATAAATCAAAAATAAATCAAAAATAAAAATAAGTGGAAAAGGCGAGAGTGCGCGAGCACACAGGAGCAAAACAAGCAGCGCAGCTTGATGCGTAGTAAAAAAAATAATAAATAGACAACTGGTCGACCTCATTAGAAATAAAAACCCAAAAGATTAGATAGACAAACAAACAAACACATAAATGTGGAGAGAAGGGCAGTGCGTGCAGGAGCAAAGGTAAACAGCAGACAGACCTGAATCCTTATCTTTACAAGGTCGACCTCAGAACTTTGTTCAGTTTGTCTCGGTGACGGATAATGGAAGGAAGGGCAGGCAACTGGTCGACTTCATTTAAATAAACAAAAAAAAATAAGATAAACTCTCAGGAATAGATAAATAATAACAAAAAAATTGTAAAGTGGAGTAAGCGAGAGCGCGCGAATGCACTCATGCAAACACAAACAGCACAGCACGATGCGTATTTTTTTTTAAATTGACAAAATAAATCAAAAATAATTCAAAAATAAAAATAAGTGGAAAAGGCGAGATCGCGCGAGCACACAGGAGCAAAGACAAGCAGTGCAGCTTGATGCGTAGTAAAACAAATAATAAATAGACAACTGTTCGACCTCATTAGAAATAAAAACCCAAAAGATTAGATAGACAAACAAACAAACACATAAATGTGGAGAGAAGTGCAGTGCGTGCAGGAGCAAAGGTAAACAGCAGACAGACCTGAATCCTTATCTTTACAAGGTCGACCTCAGAACTTTGTTCAGTTTGTCTCGGTGACGGATAATGGAAGGAAAGGCAGGCAACTGGTCGACTTCATTTAAATAATCAAATAAAAAATAAGATAAACTCTCAGGAATAGATAAATAATAACAAAAAAATTGTAAAGTGGAGAAAGCGAGAGCGCGCGAATGCACTCAAGCAAACACAAACAGCACAGCACGATGCGTATTTTTTTTAAATTGACAAAATAAATCAAAAATAAATCAAAAATAAAAATAATTGGAAAGGCGAGAGTGCGCGAGCACACAGGAGCAAAGACAAGCAGCGCAGCTTGATGCGTAGTAAAAAAAATAATAAATAGAAAACTGGTCGACCTCATTAGAAATAAAAACCCAAAAGATTAGATAGACAAGCAAACAAACACATAAATGTGGAGAGAAGGGCAGGGCGCGCAGGAGCAAAGGTAACCAGCAGACAGACCTGAATCCTTATCTTTACAAGGTCGACCTCAGAACTTTGTTCAGTTTGTCTCGGTGACGGATAATGGAAGGAAGGGCAGGCAACTGGTCGACTTCATTTAAATAAACAAATAAAAAATAAGATAAACTCTCAGGAATAGATAAATAATAAAAAAAATTGTAAAATGGAGAAAGCGAGAGAGCGCGAATGCAATCAAGCAAACACAAACAGCACAGCACGATGCGTATTTTTTTTTAAATTGACAAAATAAATCAAAAATAAAATAAGTGGAAAAGGCGAGAGTGCGCGAGCACACAGGACCAAAGACAAGCAGCGCAGCTTGATGCGTAGTAAAAAAAATAATAAATAGACAACTGGTCGACCTCATTAGAAATAAAAACCCAAAAGATTAGATAGACAAACAAACAAACACATAAATGTGGAGAGAAGGGCAGTGCGTGCAGGAGCAAAGGTAAACAGCAGACAGACCTGAATCCTTATCTTTACAAGGTCGACCTCAGAACTTTGTTCAGTTTGTCTCGGTGACGGATAATGGAAGGAAGGGCAGGCAACTGGTCGACTTCATTTAAATAAAAAAAAATAATAAGATAAACTCTCAGGAATAGATAAATAATAACAAAAAAATTGTAAAGTGGAGAAAGCGAGAGCGCGCGAATGCAGTCAAGCAAACACAAACAGCACAGCATGATGCGTATTTTTTTTTAAAATTGACAAAATAAATCAAAAATAAATCAAAAATAAAAATAAGTGGAAAAGGCGAGAGTGCGCGAGCACACAGGAGCAAGGCAAGCAGCGCAGCTTGATGCGTAGTAAAAAAAATAATAAATAGACAACTGGTCGACCTCATTAGAAATAAAAACCCAAAAGATTAGATAGACAAACAAACAAACACATAAATGTGGAGAGATGGGCAGTGCGCGTAGGAGCAAAGGTAAACAGCAGACAGACCTGAATCCTTATCTTTACAAGGTCGACCTCAGAACTTTGTTCAGTTTGTCTCGGTGACGGATAATGGAAGGAAGGGCAGGCAACTGGTCGACTTCATTTAAATAAACAAAAAATAATAAGATAAACTCTCAGGAATAGATAAATAATAACAAAAAAATAGTAAAGTGGAGAAAGCGAGAGCGCGCGAATGCACTCAAGCAAACACAAACAGCACAGCACGATGCGTATTTTTTTTTAAATAGACAAAATAAATCAAAAATAAATCAAAAATAAAAATAAGTGGAAAAGGCGAGAGTGCGCGAGCACACAGGAGCAAAACAAGCAGTGCAGCTTGATGCGTAGTAAAAAAAATAATAAATAGACAACTGGTCGACCTCATTAGAAATAAAAACCCAAAAGATTAGATAGACAAACAAACAAACACATAAATATGGAGAGAAGGGCAGTGCGTGCAGGAGCAAAGGTAAACAGCAGACAGACCTGAACCCTTATCTTTACAAGGTCGACCTCAGAAATTTGTTCAGTTTGTCTCGGTGACAGATAATGGAAGGAAGGGCAGGCAACTGGTCGACTTCATTTAAATAAACAAAAAATAATAAGATAAACTCTCAGGAATAGATAAATAATAACAAAAAAATTGTAAAGTGGAGAAAGCGAGAGCGCGCGAATGCACTCAAGCAAACACAAACAGCACAGCACGATGCGTATTTTTTTTTAAATTGGCAATACAAATCAAAAATAAATCAAAAATAAAAATAAGTGGAAAAGGCGAGAGTGCGCGAGCACATAGGACCAAAGACAAGCAGCGCAGCTTGATGCGTAGTAAAAAAAATAATAAATAGACAACTGGTCGACCTCATTAGAAATAAAAACCCAAAAGATTAGATAGACAAACAAACAAACACATAAATGTGGAGAGAAGGGCAGTGTGCGCAGGAGCAAAGGTAAACATCAGACACACCTGAATCCTTATCTTTACAAGGTCGACCTCAGAACTTTGTTCAGTTTGTCTCGGTGACGGATAATGGAAGGAAGGGCAGGCAACTGGTCGACTTCATTTAAATAAACAAATAAAAAATAAGATAAACTCTCAGGAATAGATAAATAATAACAAAAAAATTGTAAAGTGGAGAAAGCGAGAGCTCGCGAATGCACTCAAGAAAACACAAACAGCACAGCACGATGCGTATTTTTTTAAATTGACAAAATAAATAAAAAATAAATAAAAAATAAAAATAAGTGGAAAAGGCGAGAGTGCGCGAGCACACAGGAGCAAAGACAAGCAGCGCAGCTTGATGCGTAGTAAAAAAAATAATAAATAGACTACTGGTCGACCTTATTAGAAATAAAAACCCAAAAGATTAGACAGACAAACAAACAAACACATAAATGTGGAGAAAAGTGCAGGGCGCGCAGGAGCAAAGGTAACCAGCAGACAGACCTGAATCCTTATCTTTACAAGGTCGAACTCAGAGCTTTGTTCAGTTTGTCTCGGTGACGGATAATGGAAGGAAGGGCAGGCATCTGGTCGACTTCATTTAAATAAACAAATAAAAAATAAGATAAACTCTCAGGAATAGATAAATAATAACAAAAACATTGTAAAGTGGAGAAAGCGAGAGCCCGCGAAAGCACTCAAGCAAACACAAACAGCACAGCAGGATGCGTATTTTTTTTAAAAACTGACAAAATAAATCAAAAATAAATCAAAAATAAAAATAAGTGGAAAAGGCGAGAGTTCGCGAGCACACAGGAGCAAAGACAAGCAGCGCAGCTTGATGCGTAGTAAAAAAAATAATAAATAGACAACTGGTCGACCTCATTAGAAATAAAAACCCAAAAGATTAGATAGACAAACAAACAAACACATAAATGTGGAGAGAAGGGCAGTGTGCGCAGGAGCAAAGGTAAACAGCAGACAGACCTGAATCCTTATCTTTACAAGGTCGACCTCAGAACTTTGTTCAGTTTGTCTCGGTGACGGATAATGGAAGATAGGGCAGGCAACTGGTCGACTTCATTTAAATAAACAAATAAAAAATAAGATAAACTCTCAGGAATAGATAAATAATAACAAAAAAATTGTAAAGTGGAGAAAGCGAGAGCGCGCGAATGCACTCAAGCAAACACAAACAGCACAGCACGATGGCTATTATTTTTAAATTGACAAAATAAATAAAAAATAAATCAAAAATAAAAATAAGTGGAAAAGGCGAGAGTGCGCGAGCACACAGGAGCAAAGACAAGCAGCGCAGCTTGATACGTAGTAAAAAAAATAATAAGTAGACAACTGGTCGACCTCATTAGAAATAAAAACCCAAAAGATTAGATAGACAAAAAAACAAACACATAAATGTGGATAGAAGGGCAGGGCGCGCAGGAGCAAAGGTAACCAGCAGACAGACCTGAATCCTTATCTTTACAAGGTCGACCTCAGAACTTTGTTCAGTTTGTCTCGGTGACGGATAATGGAAAGAAGGGCAGGCAACTGGTCGACTTCATTTAAATAAACAAATAAAAAATAAGATAAACTCTCAGGAATAGATAAATAATAAAAAAAATTGTAAAGTGGAGAAAGCGAGAGCGCGCGAATGCACTCAAGCAAACACAAACAGCACAGCACGATGCGTATTTTTTTTTAAATTGACAAAATAAATCAAAATAAATCAAAAATAAAAATAAGTGGAAAAGGCGAGAGTGCGCGAGCACACAGGAGCAAAACAAGCAGCGCAGCTTGATGCGTAGTAAAAAAAATAATAAATAGACAACTGGTCGACCTCATTAGAAATAAAAACCCAAAAGATTAGATAGACAAACAAACAAACACATAAATGTGGAGAGAAGTGCAGTGCGTGCAGGAGCAAAGGTAAACAGCAGACAGACCTGAATCCTTATCTTTACAAGGTCGACCTCAGAACTTTGTTCAGTTTGTCTCGGTGACGGATAATGGAAGGAAGGGCAGGCAACTGGTCGACTTCATTTAAATAAACAAAAAATAATAAGATAAACTCTCAGGAATAGATAAATAATAACAAAAAAATTGTAAAGTGGTGAAAGCGGAGAGCGCGCGAATGCACTCAAGCAAACACAAACAGCACAGCATGATGCGTATTTTTTTTTAAAATTGACAAAATAAATCAAAAATAATTCAAAAATAAAAATAAGTGGAAAAGGCGAGAGTGCGCGAGCACACAGGAGCAAAGACAAGCAGCGCAGCTTGATGCGTAGTAAAAAAAATAATAAATAGACAACTGGTCGACCTCATTAGAAATAAAAACCCAAATGATTAGATAGACAAACAAACAAACACATAAATGTGGAGAGATGGGCAGTGCGCGCAGGAGCAAAGATAACCAGCAGACAGACCTGAATCCTTATCTTTACAAGGTCGACCTCAGAACTTTGTTCAGTTTGTCTCGGTGACGGATAATGGAAGGAAGGGCAGGAAACTGGTCGACTTCATTTAAATAAACAAATAAAAAATAAGATAAACTCTCAGGAATAGATAAATAATAACAAAAAAATTGTAAAGTGGAGAAAGCGAGAGCGCGCGAATGCACTCAAGCAAACACAAACAGCACAGCACGATGCGTATTTTTTTTAAATTGACAAAATAAAACAAAAATAAATCAAAAATAAAAATAAGTGGAAAAGGCGAGAGTGCGCGAGCACACAGGAGCAAAGACAAGCAGCGCAGCTTGATGCGTAGTAAAAAAAATAATAAATAGACAACTGGTCGACCTCATTAGAAATAAAAACCCAAAAGATTAGATAGACAAACAAACAAACACATAAATGTGGAGAGAAGGGCAGGGCGCGCAGGAGCAAAGGTAACCAGCAGACAGACCTGAATCCTTATCTTTACAAGGTCGAACTCAGAGCTTTGTTCAGTTTGTCTCGGTGACGGATAATGGAAGGAAGGGCAGGCATCTGGTCGACTTCATTTAAATAAACAAATAAAAAATAAGATAAACTCTCAGGAATAGATAAATAATAACAAAAACTTTGTAAAGTGGAGAAAGCGAGAGCCCGCGAAAGCACTCAAGCAAACACAAACAGCACAGCACGATGCGTATTTTTTTTAAAAACTGACAAAATAAAT
The DNA here is from genome assembly GCF_023159225.1 of Perognathus longimembris pacificus. Lineage (NCBI taxonomy): Eukaryota > Metazoa > Chordata > Mammalia > Rodentia > Heteromyidae > Perognathus > Perognathus longimembris. The sequence goes on along the minus strand of NW_025958109.1, from coordinate 2,634 downwards.
CAAAAATAAATCAAAAATAAAAATAAGTGGAAAAGGCGAGAGTTCGCGAGCACACAGGAGCAAAGACAAGCAGCGCAGCTTGATGCGTAGTAAAAAAATAATAAATAGACAACTGGTCGACCTCATTAGAAATAAAAACCCAAAAGATTAGATAGACAAACAAACAAACACATAAATGTGGAGAGAAAGGCAGTGTGCGCAGGAGCAAAGGTAAACAGCAGACAGACCTGAATCCTTATCTTTACAAGGTCGACCTCAGAACTTTGTTCAGTTTGTCTCGGTGACGGATAATGGAAGGAAGGGCAGGCAACTGGTCGACTTCATTTAAATAAACAAATAAAAAATAAGATAAACTCTCAGGAATAGATAAATAATAACAAAAAAATTGTAAAGTGGAGAAAGCGAGAGCGCGCGAATGCACCCAAGCAAACACAAACAGCACAGCACGATGGCTATTATTTTTAAATTGACAAAATAAATAAAAAATAAATCAAAAATAAAAATAAGTGGAAAAGGCGAGAGTGCGCGAGCACACAGGAGCAAAGACAAGCAGCGCAGCTTGATGCGTAGTAAAAAAAAATAATAAATAGACAACTGGTCGACCTCATTAGAAATAAAAACCCAAAAGATTAGATAGACAAACAAACAAACACATAAATGTGGAGAGAAGGGCAGGGCGCGCAGGAGCAAAGGTAACCAGCAGACAACCTGAATCCTTATCTTTACAAGGTCGACCTCAGAACTTTGTTCAGTTTGTCTCGGTGACGGATAATGGAAAGAAGGGCAGGCAACTGGTCGACTTCATTTAAATAAACAAATAAAAAATAAGATAAACTCTCAGGAATAGATAAATAATAAAAAAAAATTGTAAAGTGGAGAAAGCGAGAGAGCGCGAATGCACTCAAGCAAACACAAAGAGCACAGCACGATGCGTATTTTTTTTTAAATTGACAAAATAAATAAAAAATAAATCAAAAATAAAAATAAGTGGAAAAGGGGAGAGTGCACGAGCACACAGGAGCAAAACAAGCAGCGCAGCTTGATGCGTAGTAAAAAAAATAATAAATAGACAACTGGTCGACCTCATTAGAAATAAAAACCCAAAAGATTAGATAGACAAACAAACAAACACATAAATATGGAGAGAAGGGCAGTGCGTGCAGGAGCAAAGGTAAACAGCAGACAGACCTGAATCCTTATCTTTACAAGGTCGACCTCAGAACTTTGTTCAGTTTGTCTCGGTGACGGATAATGGAAGGAAGGGCAGGCAACTGGTCGACTTCATTTAAATAAACAAATAAAAAATAAGATAAACTCTCAGGAATAGATAAATAATAACAAAAAAATTGTATAGTGGAGAAAGCGAGAGCGCGCGAATGCACTCAAGCAAACACAAACAGCACAGCATGATGCGTATTTTTTTTAAAATGACAAAATAAATCAAAAATAAAAATAAGTGGAAAAGGCGAGAGGGCGCGAGCACACAGGAGCCAAGACAAGCTGCACAGCTTGATGCGTAGTAAAAAAATAATAAATAGACAACTGGTCGACCTCATTAGAAATAAAAACCCAAAAGATTAGATAGACAAACAAACAAACACATAAATGTGGAGAGAAGGGCAGGGCGCGCAGGAGCAAAGGTAACCAGCAGACAACCTGAATCCTTATCTTTACAAGGTCGACCTCAGAACTTTGTTCAGTTTGTCTCGGTGACGGATAATGGAAAGAAGGGCAGGCAACTGGTCGACTTCATTTAAATAAACAAATAAAAAATAAGATAAACTCTCAGGAATAGATAAATAATAAAAAAAATTGTAAAGTGGAGAAAGCGAGGAGAGCGCGAATGCACTCAAGCAAACACAAAGAGCACAGCACGATGCGTATTTTTTTTAAATTGACAAAATAAATAAAAAATAAATCAAAAATAAAAATAAGTGGAAAAGGCGAGAGTGCACGAGCACACAGGAGCAAAACAAGCAGCGCAGCTTGATGCGTAGTAAAAAAAATAATAAATAGACAACTGGTCGACCTCATTAGAAATAAAAACCCAAAAGATTAGATAGACAAACAAACAAACACATAAATATGGAGAGAAGGGCAGTGCGTGCAGGAGCAAAGGTAAACAGCAGACTGACCTGAATCCTTATCTTTACAAGGTCGACCTCAGAACTTTGTTCAGTTTGTCTCGGTGACGGATAATGGAAGGAAGGGCAGGCAACTGGTCGACTTCATTTAAATAAACAAATAAAAAATAAGATAAACTCTCAGGAATAGATAAATAATAACAAAAAAATTGTATACTGGAGAAAGCGAGAGCGCGCGAATGCACTCAAGCAAACACAAACAGCACAGCATGATGCGTATTTTTTTTAAAATGACAAAATAAATCAAAAATAAAAATAAGTGGAAAAGGCGAGAGTGCGCGAGCACACAGGAGCCAAGACAAGCTGCACAGCTTGATGCGTAGTAAAAAAAATAATAAATAGACAACTGGTCGACCTCATTAGAAATAAAAACCCAAAAGATTAGATAGACAAACAAACAAACACATAAATGTGGAGAGAAGGGCAGGGCGCGCAGGAGCAAAGGTAACCAGCAGACAGACCTGAATCCTTATCTTTACAAGGTCGACCT
>NW_025958108.1:0-37522 GCF_023159225.1 Perognathus longimembris pacificus | reverse complement strand
TCATGTCTGTCTGCTGTTTACCTTTGCTCCTGCGCGCACTGCCCTTCTCTCCACATTTATGTGTTGTGTTTGTTTGTCTATCAAATCTTTTGGGTTTTTATTTCTAATGAGGTCGACCAGTTGTCTATTTATTATTTTTTTTAACTACGCATCAAGCTGCGCTGCTTGTCTTTGCTCCTGTGTACTCGCGCACTCTCGCCTTTTCCACTTATTTTTATTTTTGATTTTTTGTCAATTTAAAAAAAAAATACGCATCGTGCTGTGCTGTTTGTGTTTGCTTGAGTGCATTCGCGCTCTCTCGCTTTCTCCACTTTACAATTTTTTTTGTTATTATTTATCTATTCCTGAGAGTTTATCTTATTTTTTATTTGTTTATTTAAATGAAGTCGACCAGTTGCCTGCCCTTCCTTCCATTATCCGTCACCGAGACAAACTGAACAAAGTTTTGAGGTCGACCTTGTAAAGATAAGGATTCACGTCTGTCTGCTGTTTACCTTTGCTCCTGCGCGCACTGCCCTTCTCTCCACATTTATGTGTTTGTTTGTTTGTCTATCTAATCTTTTGGGTTTTTATTTCTAATGAGGTCGACCAGTTGTCTATTTATTATTTTTTTTACTACGCATCAAGCTGCGCTGCTTGTCTTTGCTCCTGTGTGCTCGCGCACTCTCGCCTTTTCCACTTATTTTTATTTTGATTTATTTTGTCAATTTAAAAAACAATACGCATCGTGCTGTGCTGTTTGTGTTTGCTTGAGTGCATTCGCGCGCTCTCGCTTTCTCCACTTTACAATTTTTTTGTTATTATTTATCTATTCCTGAGAGTTTATCTTATTTTTTATTTGTTTATTTAAATGAAGACGACCAGCTGCCTGCCCTTCCTTCCATTTTCCGTCACCGAGACAAACTGAACAAAGTACTGAGGTCGACCTTGTAAAGATAAGGATTCAGGTCTGTCTGATGTTTACATTTGCTCCTGCGCGCACTGCCCTTCTCTCCACATTTATGTGTTTGTTTGTTTGTCTATCTAATCTTTTGGGTTTTTATTTCTAATGAGGTCGACCAGTTGTCTATTTATTATTTTCTTTACTACGCATCAAGCTGCGCTGCTTGTCTTTGCTCCTGTGTGCTCGCGCACTCTCGCCTTTTCCACTTATTTTTATTTTTGATTTATTTTGTCAATTTAAAAAAAAATACGCATCGTGCTGTGCTGTTTGTGTATGCTTGAGTGCATTCGCGCGCTCTCGCTTTCTCCACTTTACAATTTTTTTTTTATTATTTATCTATTCCTGAGAGTTTATCTTATTTTTTATTTGTTTATTTAAATGAAGTCGACCAGTTGCCTGCCCTTCCTTCCATTATCCGTCACCGAGACAAACTGAACAAAGTTCTGAGGTCAACCTTGTAAAGATAAGGATTCAGGTCTGTCTGCTGTTTACCTTTGCTCCTGCGCGCACTGCCCTTCTCTCCACATTTATGTGTTTGTTTGTTTGTCTATCTAATCTTTTGGGTTTTTATTTCTAATGAGGTCGACCAGTTGTCTATTTATTATTTTTTTACTACGCATCAAGCTGCGCTGCTTGTCTTTGCTCCTGTGTGCTCGCGCACTCTAGCCTTTTCCACTTATTTTTATTTTTGATTTATTTTTTCAATTTTAAAAAAAAATACGCATCGTGCTGTGCTGTTTGTGTTTGCTTGAGTGCATTCGCGCGCTCTCGCTTTCTCCACTTTACAATTTTTTGTTATTATTTATCTATTCCTGAGAGTTTATCTTATATTTTATTTGTTTATTTAAATGAAGTCGACCAGTTGCCTGCCCTTCCTTCCATTATCCGTCACCGAGACAAACTGAACAAAGTTCTGAGGTCGACCTTGTAAAGATAAGGATTCAGGTCTGTCTGCTGTTTACCTTTGCTCCTGCCCGCACTGCCTTCTCTCCACATTTATGTGTTTGTTTGTTTGTCTATCTAATCTTTTGGGTTTTTATTTCTAATGAGGTCGACCAGTTTGTCTATTTATTATTTTTTTACTACGCATCAAGCTGCGCTGCTTGTCTTTGCTCCTGTGTGCTCGCGCACTCTCGCCTTTTCCACTTATTTTTATTTTGATTTATTTTGTCAATTTAAAAAAAATACGCATCGTGCTGTGCTGTTTGTGTTTGCTTGAGTGCATTCGCGCGCTCTCGCTTTCTCCACTTTACAATTTTTTTGTTATTATTTATCTATTCCTGAGAGTTTATCTTATTTTTTTATTTGTTTATTTAAATGAAGTCGACCAGTTGCCTGCCCTTCCTTCCATTATCCGTCACCGAGTCAAACTGAACAAAGTTCTGAGGTCGACCTTGTAAAGATAAGGATTCAGGTCTGTCTGCTGTTTACCTTTGCTCCTGCCGCACTGCCCTTCTCTCCACATTTATGTGTTTGTTTGTTTGTCTATCTAATCTTTTGGGTTTTTATTTCTAATGAGGTCGACCAGTTGTCTATTTATTATTTTTTTTACTACGCATCAAGCTGCGCTGCTTGTCTTTGCTCCTGTGTGCTCGCGCACTCTCACCTTTTCCCCTTATTTTTATTTTTTGATTTATTTTTTATTTATTTTGTCAATTATAAAAAAAAATACGCATCGTGCTGTGCTGTTTGTGTTTGCTTGAGTGCATTCGCGCGCTCTCGCTTTCTCCACTTTACAATTTTTTTGTTATTATTTATCTATTCCTGAGAGTTTATCTTATTTTTTATTTGTTTATTTAAATGAAGACGACCAGTTGCCTGCCCTTCCTTCCATTATCCGTCACCGAGACAAACTGAACAAAGTTCTGAGGTCGACCTTGTAAAGATAAGGATTCAGGTCTGTCTGCTGTTTACCTTTGCTCCTGCGCGCACTGCCCTTCTCTCCACATTTATGTGTTTGTTTGTTTGTCTATCTAATCTTTTGGGTTTTTATTTCTAATGAGGTCGACCAGTTGTCTATTTATAATTTTTTTACTACGCATCAAGCTGCGCTGCTTGTCTTTGCTCCTGTGTGCTCGCGCACTCTCGCCTTTTACACTTATTTTTATTTTTGATTTGTTTTTGATTTATTTTGTCAATTTTAAAAAAAAATACGCATCGTGCTGTGCTGTTTGTGTTTGCTTGAGTGCATTCGCGCGCTCTCGCATTCTCCACTTTACAATTTTTTTTGTTATTATTTATCTATTCCTGAGAGTTTATCTTATATTTATTTGTTTATTCAAATGAAGTCGATCACTTGCCTGCCCTTCCTTCCATTATCCGTCACCGAGACAAACTGAACAAAGTTCTGAGGTCGGACCTTGTAAAGATAAGGATTCAGGTCTGTCTGCTGTTTACCTTTGCTCCTGCGCGCACTGCCCTTCTCTCCACATTTATGTGTTTGTTTTGTTTGTCTATCTAATCTTTTGGTTTTTATTTCTAATGAGGTCGACCAGTTGTCTATTTATCATTTTTTTTTACTACGCATCAAGCTGCGCTGCTTGTCTTTGCTCCTGTGTGCTCGCGCACTCTCGCCTTTTCCACTTATTTTTATTTTTGATTTATTTTTGATTTATTTTGTCAATTTAAAAAAAAATACGCATCGTGCTGTGCTGTTTGTGTTTCCTGAGTGCATTCGTCGCGCTCTCGCTTTCTCCACTTTACAATTTTTTGTTATTATTTATCTATTCCTGAGAGTTTATCTTATATTTTATTTGTTTATTCAAATGAAGTCGACCAGTTGCCTGCCCTTCCTTCCATTATCCGTCACCGAGACAAACTGAACAAAGTTCTGAGGTCGACCTTGTTAAAGATAAGGATTCAGGTCTGTCTGCTGTTTACCTTTGCTCCTGCGCGCACTGCCCTTCTCTCCACATTTATGTGTTTGTTTGTTTGTCTATCTAATCTTTTGGGTTTTTATTTCTAATGAGGTCGACCAGTTGTCTATTTATCATTTTTTTTACTACGCATCAAGCTGCGCTGCTTGTCTTTGCTCCTGTATGCTCGCGCACTCTCGCCTTTTCCACTTATTTTTATTTTTGATTTATTTTTGATTTATTTTGTCAATTTAAAAAAAAAATACGCATCGTGCTGTGCTGTTTGTGTTTCCTTGACTGCATTCGCGCGCTCTCGCTTTCTCCACTTTACAATTTTTTTTATTATTTATCTATTCCTGAGAGTTTATCTTATTTTTTATTTGTTTATTTAAATGAAGTCGACCAGTTGCCTGCCCTTCCTTCCATTATCCGTCACCGAGACAAACTGAACAAAGTTCTGAGGTCAACCTTGTAATGATAAGGATTCCTGTCTGTCTGCTGTTTACCTTTGCTCCTGCGCGCACTGCCCTTCTCTCCACATATATGTGTGTGTTTGTTTGTCTATCAAATCTTTTGGGTTTTTATTTCTAATGAGGTCGACCAGTTGTCTATTTATTATTTTTTTTACTACGCATCAAGCTGCGCTGCTTGTCTTTGCTCCTGTGTGCTCGCGCACTCTCGCCTTTTCCACTTATTTTTATTTTTGATTTATTTTGTCAATTTAAAAAAAAATACGCATCGTGCTGTGCTGTTTGTGTTTGCTTGAGTGCATTCGCGCGCTCTCGCTTTCTCCACTTTACAATTTTTTTTGTTATTATTTATCTATTCCTGAGAGTTTATCTTATTTTTTATTTGTTTATTTAAATGAAGTCGACCAGTTGCCTGCCCTTCCTTCCATTATCCGTCACCGAGACAAACTTAACAAAGTTCTGAGGTCAACCTTGTAAAGATAAGGATTCATGTCTGTCTGCTGTTTACCTTTGCTCCTGCGCGCACTGCCCTTCTCTCCACATTTATGTGTGTGTTTGTTTGTCTATCAAATCTTTTGGGTTTTTATTTCTAATGAGGTCGACCAGTTGTCTATTTATTATTTTTTTTACTACGCATCAAGCTGCGCTGCTTGTCTTTGCTCCTGTGTGCTCGCGCACTCTCGCCTTTTCCACTTATTTTTATTTTTGATTTATTTTGTCAATTTAAAAAAACAATACGCATCGTGCTGTGCTGTTTGTGTTTGCTTGAGTGCATTCGCGCGCTCTCGCTTTCTCCACTTTACAATTTTTTTGTTATTATTTATCTATTCCTGAGAGTTTATCTTATTTTTTATTTGTTTATTTAAATGAAGTCGACCAGTTGACTGCCCTTCCTTCCATTTTCCGTCACCGAGACAAACTGAACAAAGTTCTGAGGTCGACCTTGTAAAGATAAGGATTCAGGTCTGTCTGCTGTTTACCTTTGCTCCTGCCCGCACTGCCCTTCTCTCCACATTTATGTGTTTGTTTGTTTGTCTATCTAATCTTTTGGGTTTTTATTTCTAATGAGGTCGACCAGTTGTCTATTTATTATTTTTTTTTACTACGCATCAAGCTGCGCTGCTTGTCTTTGCTCCTGTGTGCTCGCGCACTCTCACCTTTTCCACTTATTTTTATTTTTGATTTATTTTTTATTTATTTTGTCAATTTTAAAAAAAAATACGCATCGTGCTGTGCTGTTTGTGTTTGCTTGAGTGCATTCGCGCGCTCTCGCTTTCTCCACTTTACAATTTTTTTGTTATTATTTATCTATTCCTGAGAGTTTATCTTATTTTTTATTTGTTTATTTAAATGAAGACGACCAGTTGCCTGCCCTTCCTTCCATTATCCGTCACCGAGACAAACTGAACAAAGTTCTGAGGTCGACCTTGTAAAGATAAGGATTCAGGTCTGTCTGCTGTTTACCTTTGCTCCTGCCCGCACTGCCCTTCTCTCCACATTTATGTGTTTGTTTGTTTGTCTATCTAATCTTTGGGTTTTTATTTCTAATGAGGTCGACCAGTTGTCTATTTATAATTTTTTTTACTACGCATCAAGCTGCGCTGCTTGTCTTTGCTCCTGTTTGCTCGCGCACTCTAGCCTTTTACACTTATTTTTATTTTTGATTTGTTTTTGATTTATTTTGTCAATTTAAATAAAAATACGCATCGTGCTGTGCTGTTTGTGTTTGCATGAGTGCATTCGCCTGCTCTCGCTTTCTCCACTTTACAAATTTTTTGTTATTATTTATCTATTCCTGAGAGTTTATCTTATATTTTATTTGTTTATTCAAATGAAGTCGACCAGTTGCCTGCCCTTCCTTCCATTATCCGTCACCGAGACAAACTGAACAAAGTTCTGAGGTCGACCTTGTAAAGATAAGAATTCAGGTCTGTCTGCTGTTTACCTTTGCTCCTGCGCGCACTGCCCTTCTCTCCACATTTATGTGCTTGTTTGTTTGTCTATCTAATCTTTTTGGTTTTTATTTCTAATGAGGTCGACCCGTTGTCTATTTATCATTTTTTTTACTACGCATCAAGCTGCGCTGCTTGTCTTTGCTCCTGTATGCTCGCGCACTCTCGCATTTTCCACTTATTTTTATTTTTGATTTATTTTTGATTTATTTTGTCAATTTAAAAAAAAAATACGCATCGTGCTGTCCTGTTTGTGTTTCCTTGAGTGCATTCGCGCGCTCTCGCTTTCTCCACTTTACAATTTTTTGTTATTATTTATCTATTCCTGAGAGTTTATCTTATTTTTTATTTGTTTATTTAAATGAAGTCGACCAGTTGCCTGCCCTTCCTTCCATTATCCGTCACCGAGACAAACTGAACAAAGTTCTGAGGTCAACCTTGTAAAGATAAGGATTCATGTCTGTCTGCTGTTTACCTTTGCTCCTGCGCGCACTGCCCTTCTCTCCACATTTATGTGTGTGTTTGTTTGTCTATCTAATCTTTTCGGTTTTTATTTCTAATGAGGTCGACCAGTTGTCTATTTATTATTTTTTTTACTACGCATCAAGCTGCGCTGCTTGTCTTTGCTCCTGTGTGCTCGCGCACTCTCACCTTTTACACTTATTTTTATTTTTGATTTATTTTTTATTTATTTTGTCAATTTAAAAAAAATACGCATCGTGCTGTGCTGTTTGTGTTTGCTTGAGTGCATTCGCGCGCTCTCGCTTTCTCCACTTTACAATTTTTTTGTTATTATTTATCTATTCCTGAGAGTTTATCTTATTTTTTATTTGTTTATTTAAATGAAGACGACCAGTTGCCTGCCCTTCCTTCCATTATCCGTCACCGAGACAAACTGAACAAAGTTCTGAGGTCGACCTTGTAAAGATAAGGATTCAGGTCTGTCTGCTGTTTACCTTTGCTCCTGCGCGCACTGCCCTTCTCTCCACATTTATGTGTTTGTTTGTTTGTCTATCTAATCTTTTGGGTTTTTATTTCTAATGAGGTCGACCAGTTGTCTATTTATTATTTTTTTTACTACGCATCAAGCTGCGCTGCTTGTCTTTGCTCCTGTGTGCTCGCGCACTCTCGCCTTTTCCACTTATTTTTATTTTTGATTTGTTTTTGATTTATTTTGTCAATTTAAAAAAAAAATACGCATCGTGCTGTGCTGTTTGTGTTTGCTTGATTGCATTCGCGCGCTCTCGCTTTCTCCACTTTACAATTTTTTTGTTATTATTTATCTATTCCTGAGAGTTTATCTTATTTTTTATTTGTTTATTTAAATGAAGTCGACCAGTTGCCTGCCCTTCCTTCCATTATCCGTCACCGAGACAAACTGAACAAAGTTCTGAGGTCGACCTTGTAAAGATAAGGATTCAGGTCTGTCTGCTGTTTACCTTTGCTCCTGCGCGCACTGCCCGTCTCTCCACATTGATGTGTTTGTTTGTTTGTCTATCTAATCTTTTGGGTTTTTATTTCTAATGAGGTCGACCAGTTGTCTATTTATTATTTTTTTTACTACGCATCAAGCTGCGCTGCTTGTCTTTGCTCCTGTGTGCTCGCGCACTCTCGCCTTTTCCACTTATTTTTATTTTTGATTTATTTTTGATTTATTTTGTCAATTTAAAAAAAATACGCATCGTGCTGTGCTGTTTGTGTTTGCTTGAGTGCATTCGCGCGCTCTCGCTTTCTCCACTTTACAATTTTTTTGTTATTATTTATCTATTCCTGAGAGTTTATCTTATATTTTATTTGTTTATTCAAATGAAGTCGACCAGTTGCCTGCCCTTCCTTCCATTATCCGTCACCGAGACAAACTGAACAAAGTTCTGAGGTCGACCTTGTAAAGATAAGGATTCAGGTCTGTCTGCTGTTTACCTTTGCTCCTGCGCGCACTGCCCTTCTCTCCACATTTATGTGTTTGTTTGTTTGTCTATCTAATCTTTTGGGTTTTTATTTCTAATGAGGTCGACCAGTTGTCTATTTATCATTTTTTTTACTACGCATCAAGCTGCGCTGCTTGTCTTTGCTCCTGTGTGCTCGCGCACTCTCGCCTTTTCCACTTATTTTTATTTTTGATTTATTTTTTATTTATTTTGTCAATTTAAAAAAAAATACGCATCGTGCTGTGCTGCTTGTGTTTCCTTGAGTGCATTCGCGCGCTCTCGCTTTCTCCACTTTACAATTTTTTTTGTTATTATTTATCTATTCCTTAGAGTTTATCTTATTTTTTATTTGTTTATGTAAATGAAGTCGACCAATTGCCTGCCCTTCCTTCCATTATCCGTCACCGAGACAAACTGAACAAAGTTCTGAGGTCGACCTTGTAAAGATAAGGATTCAGGTCTGTCTGCTGTTTTCCTTTGCTCCTGCGCGCACTGCCCTTCTCTCCACATTTATGTGTTTGTTTGTTTGTCTATCTAATCTTTTGGGTTTTTATTTCTAATGAGGTCGACCAGTTGCCTATTTATTATTTTTTTTACTACGCATCAAGCTGCGCTGCTTGTCTTTGCTCCTGTGTGCTCGCGCACTCTCTCCTTTTCCACTTATTTTTATTTTTGATTTATTTTGTCAATTTAAAAAAAAAATACGCATCGTGCTGTGCTGTTTGTGTTTGCTTGAGTGCATTCGCGCGCTCTCGCTTTCTCCACTTTACAATTTTTTGTTATTATTTATCTATTCCTGAGAGTTTATCTTATTTTTTATTTGTTTATTTAAATGAAGTCGACCAGTTGCCTGCCCTTCCTTCCATTATCCGTCACCGAGACAAACTGAACAAAGTTCTGAGGTCGACCTTGTAAAGATAAGGATTCATGTCTGTCTGCTGTTTACCTTTGCTCCTGCGCGCACTGCCCTTCTCTCCACATTTATGTGTTTGTTTGTTTGTCTATCAAATCTTTTGGGTTTTTATTTCTAATGAGGTCGACCAGTTGTCTATTTATTATTTTTTTTACTACGCATCAAGCTGCGCTGCTTGTCTTTGCTCCTGTGTGCTCGCGCACTCTCGCCTTTTCCACTTATTTTTATTTTTGATTTATTTTGTCAATTTAAAAAAAAATACGCATCATGCTGTGCTGTTTGTGTTTGCTTGAGTGCATTCGCGCGCTCTCGCTTTCTCCACTTTACAATTTTTTTGTTATTATTTATCTATTCCTGAGAGTTTATCTTATTTTTTATTTGTTTATTTAAATGAAGTCGACCAGTTGCCTGCCCTTCCTTCCATTATCCGTCACCGAGACAAACTGAACAAAGTTCTGAGGTCGACCTTGTAAAGATAAGGATTCAGGTCTGTCTGCTGTTTACCTTTGCTCCTGCGCGCACTGCCCTTCTCTCCACATTTATGTGTTTGTTTGTTTGTCTATCTAATCTTTTGGGTTTTTATTTCTAATGAGGTCGACCAGTTGTCTATTTATTATTTTTTTTACTAGCATCAAACTGCGCTGCTTTTCTTTGCTCCTGTGTGCTCGCGCACTCTCGCCTTTTCCACTTATTTTTATTTTTGATTTATTTTGTCAATTTAAAAAAAAATACGCATCGTGCTGTGCTGTTTGTGTTTGCTTGAGTGCATTCGCGCGCTCTCGCTTTCTCCACTTTACAATTTTTTTGTTATTATTTATCTATTCCTGAGAGTTTATCTTATATTTTATTTGTTTATTTAAATGAAGTCGACCAGTTGCCTGCCCTTCCTTCCATTATCCGTCACCGAGACAAACTGAACAAAGTTCTGAGGTCGACCTTGTAAAGATAAGGATTCAGGTCTGTCTGCTGTTTACCTTTGCTCCTGCCCGCACTGCCCTTCTCTCCACATTTATGTGTTTGTTTGTTTGTCTATCTAATCTTTTGGGTTTTTATTTCTAATGAGGTCGACCAGTTGTCTATTTATTATTTTTTTACTACGCATCAAGCTGCGCTGCTTGTCTTTGCTCCTGTGTGCTCGCGCACTCTCGCATTTTCCACTTATTTTTATTTTTGATTTATTTTGTCAATTTAAAAAAAAATACGCATCGTGCTGTGCTGTTTGTGTTTGCTTGAGTGCATTCGCGCGCTCTCGCTTTCTCCACTTTACAATTTTTTTGTTATTATTTATCTATTCCTGAGAGTTTATCTTATTTTTTATTTGTTTATTTAAATGAAGTCGACCAGTTGCCTGCCCTTCCTTCCATTATCCGTCACCGAGTCAATTTGAACAAAGTTCTGAGGTCGACCTTGTAAAGATAAGGATTCAGGTCTGTCTGCTGTTTACCTTTGCTCCTGCCCGCACTGCCCTTCTCTCCACATTTATGTGTTTGTTTGTTTGTCTATCTAATCTTTTGGGTTTTTATTTCTAATGAGGTCGACCAGTTGTCTATTTATTATTTTTTTTTACTACGCATCAAGCTGCGCTGCTTGTCTTTGCTCCTGTGTGCTCGCGCACTCTCACCTTTTCCACTTATTTTTATTTTTGATTTATTTTTTATTTATTTTGTCAATTTTAAAAAAAAATACGCATCGTGCTGTGCTGTTTGTGTTTGCTTGAGTGCATTCGCGCGCTCTCGCTTTCTCCACTTTACAATTTTTTTGTTATTATTTATCTATTCCTGAGAGTTTATCTTATTTTTTATTTGTTTATTTAAATGAAGACCACCAGCTGCCTGCCCTTCCTTCCATTATCCGTCACCGAGACAAACTGAACAAAGTTCTGAGGTCGACCTTGTAAAGATAAGGATTCAGGTCTGTCTGATGTTTACCTTTGCTCCTGCGCGCACTGCCCTTCTCTCCACATTTATGTGTTTGTTTGTTTGTCTATCTAATCTTTGGGGTTTTTATTTCTAATGAGGTCGACCAGTTGTCTATTTATTATTTTCTTTACTACGCATCAAGCTGCGCTGCTTGTCTTTGCTCCTGTGTGCTCGCGCACTCTCGCCTTTTCCACTTATTTTTATTTTTGATTTATTTTGTCAATTTAAAAAAAAATACGCATCGTGCTGTGCTGTTTGTGTATACTTGAGTGCATTCGCGCGCTCTCGCTTTCTCCACTTTACAATTTTTTTTATTATTTATCTATTCCTGAGAGTTTATCTTATTCTTTATTTGTTTATTTAAATGAAGTCGACCAGTTGCCTGCCCTTCCTTCCATTATCCGTCACCGAGACAAACTGAACAAAGTTCTGAGGTCGACCTTGTAAAGATAAGGATTCAGGTCGGTCTGCTGTTTACCTTTGCTCCTGCGCGCACTGCCCTTCTCTCCACATTTATGTGTTTGTTTGTTTGTCTATCTAATCTTTTGGGTTTTTATTTCTAATGAGGTCGACCAGTTGTCTATTTATTATTTTTTTTTACTACGCATCAAGCTGCGCTGCTTGTCTTTGCTCCTGTGTGCTCGCGCACTCTCGCCTTTTCCACTTAGTTTTATTTTTGATTTATTTTGTCAATTTTAAAAAAAATACGCATCGTGCTGTGCTGTTTGTGTTTGCTTGAGTGCATTCGCGCGCTCTCGCTTTCTCCACTTTACAATTTTTTTGTTATTATTTATCTATTCCTGAGAGTTTATCTTATTTTTTATTTGTTTATTTAAATGAAGTCGACCAGTTGCCTGCCCTTCCTTCCATTATCCGTCACCGAGACAAACTGAACAAAGTTCTGAGGTCGACCTTGTAAAGATAAGGATTCAGGTCTGTCTGCTGTTTACCTTTGCTCCTCCCCGCACTGCCCTTCTCTCCACAATTATGTGTTTGTTTGTTTGTCTATCTAATCTTTTGGGTTTTTATTTCTAATGAGGTCGACCAGTTGTCTATTTATTATTTTTTTACTACGCATCAAGCTGCGCTGCTTGTCTTTGCTCCTGTGTGCTCGCGCACTCTCGCCTTTTCCACTTATTTTTATTTTTGATTTATTTTGTCAATTTAAAAAAAAATACGCATCGTGCTGTGCTGTTTGTGTTTGCTTGAGTGCATTCGCGCGCTCTCGCTTTCTCCACTTTACAATTTTTTTGTTATTATTTATCTATTCCTGAGAGTTTATCTTATTTTTTATTTGTTTATTTAAATAATGTCGACCAGTTGCCTGCCCTTCCTTCCATTATCCATCACCGAGACAAACTGAACAAATTTCTGAGGTCGACCTTGTAAAGATCAGGATTCAGGTCTGTCTGCTGTTTACCTTTGCTCCTGCGCACACTGCCCTTCTCTCCACATTTATGTGTTTGTTTGTTTGTCTATCTAATCTTTTGGGTTTTTATTTCTAATGAGGTCGACCAGTTGTCTATTTATTATTTTTTTTTACTACGCATCAAGCTGCGCTGCTTGTCTTTGCTCCTGTGTGCTCGGGCACGCTCGCCTTTTCCACTTATTTTTATTTTTTATTTATTTTTGATTTATTTTGTCAATTTAAAAAAAAAATCCGCATCGTGCTGTGCTGTTTGTGTTTGCTTGAGTGCATTCGCGCGCTCTTGCTTTCTCTACTTCACAATTTTTTGTTATTATTTATCTATTCCTGAGAGTTTATCTTATTTTTTATTTGTTTATTTAAATGAAGTCGACCAGTTGCCTGCCCTTCCTTCCATTATCCGTCACCGAGACAAACTGAACAAAGTTCTGATGTCGACCTTGTAAAGATAAGGATTCAGGTCTGTCTGCTGTTTACCTTTGCTCCTGCGCGCACTGCCCTTCTCTCCACATTTATGTGTTTGTTTGTTTGTCTATCTAATCTTTTGGGTTTTTATTTCTAATGAGGTCAACCAGTTGTCTATTTATTATTATTTTTACTACGCATCAGGCTGCGCTGCTTGTCTTTGCTCCTGTGTGCTCGCGCACTCTCGCATTTTCCACTTATTTTTATTTTTGATTTATTTTTGATTTATTTTGTCAATTTAAAAAAAATACGCATCGTGCTGTGCTGTTTGTGTTTGCTTGAGTGCATTCGGGCGCTCTCGCTTTATCCACTTTACAATTTTTTTTGTTATTATTTATCTATTCCTGAGAGTTTATCTTATTTTTTATTTGTTTATTCAAATGAAGTCGACCAGTTGCCTGCCCTTCCTTTCATTATCCGTCACCGAGACAAACTGAACAAAGTTCTGAGGTCGACCTTGTAAAGATAAGGATTCAGGTCGGTCTGCTGTTTACCTTTGCTCCTGCGCGCACTGCCCTTCTCTCCACATTTATGTGTTTGTTTGTTTGTCTATCAAATCTTTTGGGTTTTTATTTCTAATGAGGTCGACCAGTTGTCTATTTATTATTTTTTTTACTACGCATCAAGCTGCGCTGCTTGTCTTTGCTCCTGTGTGCTCGCGCACTCTCGCCTTTTCCACTTATTTTTATTTTTGATTTATTTTGTCAATTAAAAAAAAATACGCATCGTGCTGTGCTGTTTGTGTTTGCTTGAGTGCATTCGCGCGCTCTCGCTTTCTCCACTTTACAATTTTTTGTTATTATTTATCTATTCCTGAGAGTTTATCTTATTTTTTATTTGTTTATTTAAATGAAGTCGACCAGTTGCCTGCCCTTCCTTCCATTATCCGTCACTGACACAAACTGAACAAAGTTCTGAGGTCGACCTTGTAAAGATAAGGATTCAGGTCTGTCTGCTGTTTACCTTTGCTCCTGCGCGCACTGCCCTTCTCTCCACATTTATGTGTTTGTTTGTTTGTCTATCTAATCTTTTGGGTTTTTATTTCTAATGAGGTCGACCAGTTGTCTATTTATTATTTTTTTTACTACGCATCAAGCTGCGCTGCTTGTCTTTGCTCCTGTGTGCTCGCGCACTCTCGCCTTTTCCACTTATTTTTATTTTTGATTTATTTTTGATTTATTTTGTCATTTTAAAAAAAATACGCATCGTGCTGTGCTGTTTGTGTTTGCTTGAGTGCATTCGCGCGCTCTCGCTTTCTCCACTTTACAATTTTTTGTTATTATTTATCTATTCCTGAGAGTTTATCTTATTTTTTATTTGTTTATGTAAATGAAGTCGACCAGTTGCCTGCTCTTCCTTCCATTATCCGTCACCGAGACAAACTGAACAAAGTTCTGAGGTCGACCTTGTAAAGATAAGGATTCAGGTCTGTCTGCTGTTTACCTTTGCTCCTGCGCGCACTGCCCTTCTCTCCACATTTATGTGATTGTTTGTTTGTCTATCTAATCTTTTGGGTTTTTATTTCTAATGAGGTCGACCAGTTGTCTATTTATTATTTTTTTTACTACGCATCAAGCTGCGCTGCTTGTCTTTGCTCCTGTGTGCTCGCGCACTCTCGCCTTTTCCACTTATTTTTATTCTTGATTTATTTTTGATTTATTTTGTCAATTTAAAAAAAAATACGCATCGTGCTGTGCTGTTTGTGTTTGCTTGAGTGCATTCGCGCGCTCTCGCTTTCTCCACTTTACAATTTTTTTGTTATTATTTATCTATTCCTGAGAGTTTATCTTATATTTTATTTGTTTATTCACATGAAGTCGACCAGTTGCCTGCCCTTCCTTCCATTATCCGTCACCGCGACAAACTGAACAAAGTTCTGAGGTCGACCTTGTAAAGATAAGGATTCAGGTCTGTCTGCTGTTTACCTTTGCTCCTGCGCGCACTGCCCTTCTCTCCACATTTATGTGTTTGTTTGTTTGTCTATCTAATCTTTTGGGTTTTTATTTCTAATGAGGTCGACCAGTTGTCTATTTATCATTTTTTTTACTACGCATCAAGCTGCGCTGCTTGTCTTTGCTCCTGTGTGCTCGCGCACTCTCGCCTTTTCCACTTATTTTTATTTTTGATTTATTTTTTATTTATTTTGTCATTTAAAAAAAAAATACGCATCGTGCTGTGCTGCTTGTGTTTCCTTGAGTGCATTCGCGCGCTCTCGCTTTCTCCACTTTACAATTTTTTTTTGTTATTATTTATCTATTCCTTAGAGTTTATCTTATTTTTTATTTGTTTATGTAAATGAAGTCGACCAATTGCCTGCCCTTCCTTCCATTATCCGTCACCGAGACAAACTGAACAAAGTTCTGAGGTCGACCTTGTAAAGATAAGGATTCAGGTCTGTCTGCTGTTTACCTTTGCTCCTGCGCGCACTGCCCTTCTCTCCACATTTATGTGTTTGTTTGTTTGTCTATCTAATCTTTTGGGTTTTTATTTCTAATGAGGTCGACCAGTTGTCTATTTATTATTTTTTTTACTACGCATCAAGCTGCGCTGCTTGTCTTTGCTCCTGTGTGCTCGCGCACTCTCGCCTTTTCCACTTATTTTTATTTTTGATATATTTTGTCAATTTAAAAAAAAAATACGCATCGTGCTGTGCTGTTTGTGTTTGCTTGAGTGCATTCGCGCGCTCTCGCTTTCTCCACTTTACAATTTTTTGTTATTATTTATCTATTCCTGAGAGTTTATCTTATTTTTTATTTGTTTATTTAAATGAAGTCGACCAGTTGCCTGCCCTTCCTTCCATTATCCGTCACCGAGACAAACTGAACAAAGTTCTGAGGTCGACCTTGTAAAGATAAGGATTCAGGTCTGTCTGCTGTTTACCTTTGCTCCTGCGCGCACTGCCCTTCTCTCCACATTTATGTGTTTGTTTGTTTGTCTATCAAATCTTTTGGGTTTTTATTTCTAATGAGGTCGACCAGTTGTCTATTTATTATTTTTTTTACTACGCATCAAGCTGCGCTGCTTGTCTTTGCTCCTGTGTGCTCGCGCACTCTCGCCTTTTCCACTTATTTTTATTTTTGATTTATTTTGTCAATTTAAAAAAAAAATACGCATCATGCTGTGCTGTTTGTGTTTGCTTGAGTGCATTCGCGCGCTCTCGCTTTCTCCACTTTACAATTTTTTTGTTATTATTTATCTATTCCTGAGAGTTTATCTTATTTTTTATTTGTTTATTTAAATGAAGTCGACCAGTTGCCTGCCCTTCCTTCCATTATCCGTCACCGAGACAAACTGAACAAAGTTCTGAGGTCGACCTTGTAAAGATAAGGATTCAGGTCTGTCTGCTGTTTACCTTTGCTCCTGCGCGCACTGCCCTTCTCTCCACATTTATGTGTTTGTTTGTTTGTCTATCTAATCTTTTGGGTTTTTATTTCTAATGAGGTCGACCAGTTGTCTATTTATTATTTTTTTTACTAGCATCAAACTGCGCTGCTTTTCTTTGCTCCTGTGTGCTCGCGCACTCTCGCCTTTTCCACTTATTTTTATTTTTGATTTATATTGTCAATTTAAAAAAAATACGCATCGTGCTGTGCTGTTTGTGTTTGCTTGAGTGCATTCGCGCGCTCTCGCTTTCTCCACTTTACAATTTTTTTGTTATTATTTATCTATTCCTGAGAGTTTATCTTATTTTTTATTTGTTTATTTAATTGAAGTCGAACAGTTGACTGCCCTTCCTTCCATTTTCCGTCACCGAGACAAACTGAACAAAGTTCTGAGTTCGACCTTGTAAAGATAAGGATTCAGGTCTGTCTGCTGTTTACCTTTGCTCCTGCGCGCACTGCCCTTCTCTCCACATTTATGTGTTTGTTTGTTTGTCTATCTAATCTTTTGGGTTTTTATTTCTAATGAGGTCGACCAGTTGTCTATTTATTATTTTTTTTACTACGCATCAAGCTGCGCTGCTTGTCTTTGCTCCTGTGTGCTCACGCACTCTCGCCTTTTCCACTTATTTTTATTTTTGATTTATTTTGTCAATTTAAAAAAAAAATACGCATCGTGCTGTGCTGTTTGTGTTTGCTTGAGTGCATTCGCGCGCTCTCGCTTTCTCCACTTTACAATTTTTTGTTATTATTTATCTATTCCTGAGAGTTTATCTTATTTTTTATTTGTTTATTTAAATGAAGTCGACCAGTTGCCTGCCCTTCCTTCCATTATCCGTCACCGAGACAAACTGAACAAAGTTCTGAGGTCGACCTTGTAAAGATAAGGATTCAGGTCTGTCTGCTGTTTACCTTTGCTCCTGCGCGCACTGCCCTTCTCTCCACATTTATGTGTTTGTTTGTTTGTCTATCAAATCTTTTGGGTTTTTATTTCTAATGAGGTCGACCAGTTGTCTATTTATTATTTTTTTTACTACGCATCAAGCTGCGCTGCTTGTCTTTGCTCCTGTGTGCTCGCGCACTCTTGCCTTTTCCACTTATTTTTATTTTTGATTTATTTTGTCAATTTTAAAAAAAAATACGCATCATGCTGTGCTGTTTGTGTTTGCTTGAGTGCATTCGCGCGCTCTCGCTTTCTCCACTTTACAATTTTTTTGTTATTATTTATCTATTCCTGAGAGTTTATCTTATTTTTTATTTGTTTATTTAAATGAAGTCGACCAGTTGCCTGCCCATCCTTCCATTATCCGTCACCGAGACAAACTGAACAAAGTTCTGAGGTCGACCTTGTAAAGATAAGGATTCAGGTCTGTCTGCTGTTTACCTTTGCTCCTGCGCGCACTGCCCTTCTCTCCACATTTATGTGTTTGTTTGTTTGTCTATCTAATCTTTTGGGTTTTTATTTCTAATGAGGTCGACCAGTTGTCTATTTATTATTTTTTTTACTAGCATCAAACTGCGCTGCTTTTCTTTGCTCCTGTGTGCTCGCGCACTCTCGCCTTTTCCACTTATTTTTATTTTTGATTTATATTGTCAATTTAAAAAAAATACGCATCGTGCTGTGCTGTTTGTGTTTGCTTGAGTGCATTCGCGCGCTCTCGCTTTCTCCACTTTACAATTTTTTTGTTATTATTTATCTATTCCTGAGAGTTTATCTTATTTTTTATTTGTTTATTTAATTGAAGTCGAACAGTTGACTGCCCTTCCTTCCATTTTCCGTCACCGAGACAAACTGAACAAAGTTCTGAGGTCGACCTTGTAAAGATAAGGATTCAGGTCTGTCTGCTGTTTACCTTTGCTCCTGCGCGCACTGCCCTTCTCTCCACATTTATGTGTTTGTTTGTTTGTCTATCTAATCTTTTGGGTTTTTATTTCTAATGAGGTCGACCAGTTGTCTATTTATTATTTTTTTTACTACGCATCAAGCTGCGCTGCTTGTCTTTGCTCCTGTGTGCTCGCGCACTCTCGCCTTTTCCACTTATTTTTATTTTTGATTTATTTTGTCAATTTAAAAAAAAATACGCATCGTGCTGTGCTGTTTGTGTTTGCTTGAGTGCATTCGCGCGCTCTCGCTTTCTCCACTTTACAATTTTTTTGTTATTATTTATCTATTCCTGAGAGTTTATCTTATTTTTTATTTGTTTATTTAAATAATGTCGACCAGTTGCCTGCCCTTCCTTCCATTATCCATCACCGAGACAAACTGAACAAATTTCTGAGGTCGACCTTGTAAAGATCAGGATTCAGGTCTGTCTGCTGTTTACCTTTGCTCCTGCGCACACTGCCCTTCTCTCCACATTTATGTGTTTGTTTGTTTGTCTATCTAATCTTTTGGGTTTTTATTTCTAATGAGGTCGACCAGTTGTCTATTTATTATTTTTTTTTACTACGCATCAAGCTGCGCTGCTTGTCTTTGCTCCTGTGTGCTCGGGCACGCTCGCCTTTTCCACTTATTTTTATTTTTTATTTATTTTTGATTTATTTTTTCAATTTAAAAAAAAAATCCGCATCGTGCTGTGCTGTTTGTGTTTGCTTGAGTGCATTCGCGCGCTCTTGCTTTCTCTACTTCACAATTTTTTGTTATTATTTATCTATTCCTGAGAGTTTATCTTATTTTTTATTTGTTTATTTAAATGAAGTCGACCAGTTGCCTGCCCTTCCTTCCATTATCCGTCACCGAGACAAACTGAACAAAGTTCTGATGTCGACCTTGTAAAGATAAGGATTCAGGTCTGTCTGCTGTTTACCTTTGCTCCTGCGCGCACTGCCCTTCTCTCCACATTTATGTGTTTGTTTGTTTGTCTATCTACTCTTTTGGGTTTTTATTTCTAATGAGGTCAACCAGTTGTCTATTTATTATTATTTTTACTACGCATCAAGCTGCGCTGCTTGTCTTTGCTCCTGTGTGCTCGCGCACTCTCGCATTTTCCACTTATTTTTATTTTTGATTTATTTTTGATTTATTTTGTCAATTTAAAAAAAATACGCATCGTGCTGTGCTGTTTGTGTTTGCTTGAGTGCATTCGGGCGCTCTCGCTTTATCCACTTTACAATTTTTTTTGTTATTATTTATCTATTCCTGAGAGTTTATGTTATTTTTTATTTGTTTATTCAAATGAAGTCGACCAGTTGCCTGCCCTTCCTTTCATTATCCGTCACCGAGACAAACTGAACAAAGTTCTGAGGTCGACCTTGTAAAGATAAGGATTCAGGTCGGTCTGCTGTTTACCTTTGCTCCTGCGCGCACTGCCCTTCTCTCCACATTTATGTGTTTGTTTGTTTGTCTATCAAATCTTTTGGGTTTTTATTTCTAATGAGGTCGACCAGTTGTCTATTTATTATTTTTTTTACTACGCATCAAGCTGCGCTGCTTGTCTTTGCTCCTGTGTGCTCGCGCACTCTCGCCTTTTCCACTTATTTTTATTTTTGATTTATTTTGTCAATTAAAAAAATACGCATCGTGCTGTGCTGTTTGTGTTTGCTTGAGTGCATTCGCGCGCTCTCGCTTTCTCCACTTTACAATTTTTTGTTATTATTTATCTATTCCTGAGAGTTTATCTTATTTTTTATTTGTTTATTTAAATGAAGTCGACCAGTTGCCTGCCCTTCCTTCCATTATCCGTCACCGAGACAAACTGAACAAAGTTCTGAGGTCGACCTTGTAAAGATAAGGATTCAGGTCTGTCTGCTGTTTACCTTTGCTCCTGCGCGCACTGCCCTTCTCTCCACATTTATGTGTTTGTTTGTTTGTCTATCTAATCTTTTGGGTTTTTATTTCTAATGAGGTCGACCAGTTGTCTATTTATTATTTTTTTTACTACGCATCAAGCTGCGCTGCTTGTCTTTGCTCCTGTGTGCTCGCACACTCTCGCCTTTTCCACTTATTTTTATTTTTGATTTATTTTTGATTTATTTTGTCATTTTAAAAAAAATACGCATCGTGCTGTGCTGTTTGTGTTTGCTTGAGTGCATTCGCGCGCTCTCGCTTTCTCCACTTTACAATTTTTTGTTATTATTTATCTATTCCTGAGAGTTTATCTTATTTTTTATTTGTTTATTTAAATGAAGTCGACCAGTTGCCTGCCCTTCCTTCCATTATCCGTCACCGAGACAAACTGAACAAAGTTCTGAGGTCGACCTTGTAAAGATAAGGATTCAGGTCTGTCTGCTGTTTACCTTTGCTCCTGCGCGCACTGCCCTTCTCTCCACATTTATGTGTTTGTTTGTTTGTCTATCTAATCTGTTGGATTTTTATTTCTAATGAGGTCGACCTGTTGTCTATTTATTATTTTTTTTACTACGCATCAAGCTGCGCTGCTTGTCTTTGCTCCTGTGTGCTCGCGCACTCTCGCCTTTTCCACTTATTTTTATTTTTGATTTATTTTGTCAATTTAAAAAAAATACGCATCGTGCTGTGCTGTTTGTGTTTGCTTGAGTGCATTCGCGCGCTCTCGCTTTCTCCACTTTACAATTTTTTTGTTATTATTTATCTATTCCTGAGAGTTTATCTTATTTTTTATTTGTTTATTTAAATAATGTCGACCAGTTGCCTGCCCTTCCTTCCATTATCCATCACCGAGACAAACTGAACAAATTTCTGAGGTCGACCTTGTAAAGATCAGGATTCAGGTCTGTCTGCTGTTTACCTTTGCTCCTGCGCACACTGCCCTTCTCTCCACATTTATGTGTTTGTTTGTTTGTCTATCTAATCTTTTGGGTTTTTATTTCTAATGAGGTCGACCAGTTGTCTATTTATTATTTTTTTTTACTACGCATCAAGCTGCGCTGCTTGTCTTTGCTCCTGTGTGCTCGGGCACGCTCGCCTTTTCCACTTATTTTTATTTTTTATTTATTTTTGATTTATTTTGTCAATTTAAAAAAAAAATCCGCATCGTGCTGTGCTGTTTGTGTTTGCTTGAGTGCATTCGCGCGCTCTTGCTTTCTCTACTTCACAATTTTTTGTTATTATTTATCTATTCCTGAGAGTTTATCTTATTTTTTATTTGTTTATTTAAATGAAGTCGACCAGTTGCCTGCCCTTCCTTCCATTATCCGTCACCGAGACAAACTGAACAAAGTTCTGATGTCGACCTTGTAAAGATAAGGATTCAGGTCTGTCTGCTGTTTACCTTTGCTCCTGCGCGCACTGCCCTTCTCTCCACATTTATGTGTTTGTTTGTTTGTCTATCTAATCTTTTGGGTTTTTATTTCTAATGAGGTCAACCAGTTGTCTATTTATTATTATTTTTACTACGCATCAGGCTGCGCTGCTTGTCTTTGCTCCTGTGTGCTCGCGCACTCTCGCATTTTCCACTTATTTTTATTTTTGATTTATTTTTGATTTATTTTGTCAATTTAAAAAAAATACGCATCGTGCTGTGCTGTTTGTGTTTGCTTGAGTGCATTCGGGCGCTCTCGCTTTATCCACTTTACAATTTTTTTTGTTATTATTTATCTATTCCTGAGAGTTTATCTTATTTTTTATTTGTTTATTCAAATGAAGTCGACCAGTTGCCTGCCCTTCCTTTCATTATCCGTCACCGAGACAAACTGAACAAAGTTCTGAGGTCGACCTTGTAAAGATAAGGATTCAGGTCGGTCTGCTGTTTACCTTTGCTCCTGCGCGCACTGCCCTTCTCTCCACATTTATGTGTTTGTTTGTTTGTCTATCAAATCTTTTGGGTTTTTATTTCTAATGAGGTCGACCAGTTGTCTATTTATTATTTTTTTTACTACGCATCAAGCTGCGCTGCTTGTCTTTGCTCCTGTGTGCTCGCGCACTCTCGCCTTTTCCACTTATTTTTATTTTTGATTTATTTTGTCAATTAAAAAAAAATACGCATCGTGCTGTGCTGTTTGTGTTTGCTTGAGTGCATTCGCGCGCTCTCGCTTTCTCCACTTTACAATTTTTTGTTATTATTTATCTATTCCTGAGAGTTTATCTTATTTTTTATTTGTTTATTTAAATGAAGTCGACCAGTTGCCTGCCCTTCCTTCCATTATCCGTCACTGACACAAACTGAACAAAGTTCTGAGGTCGACCTTGTAAAGATAAGGATTCAGGTCTGTCTGCTGTTTACCTTTGCTCCTGCGCGCACTGCCCTTCTCTCCACATTTATGTGTTTGTTTGTTTGTCTATCTAATCTTTTGGGTTTTTATTTCTAATGAGGTCGACCAGTTGTCTATTTATTATTTTTTTTACTACGCATCAAGCTGCGCTGCTTGTCTTTGCTCCTGTGTGCTCGCGCACTCTCGCCTTTTCCACTTATTTTTATTTTTGATTTATTTTTGATTTATTTTGTCATTTTAAAAAAAATACGCATCGTGCTGTGCTGTTTGTGTTTGCTTGAGTGCATTCGCGCGCTCTCGCTTTCTCCACTTTACAATTTTTTGTTATTATTTATCTATTCCTGAGAGTTTATCTTATTTTTTATTTGTTTATGTAAATGAAGTCGACCAGTTGCCTGCTCTTCCTTCCATTATCCGTCACCGAGACAAACTGAACAAAGTTCTGAGGTCGACCTTGTAAAGATAAGGATTCAGGTCTGTCTGCTGTTTACCTTTGCTCCTGCGCGCACTGCCCTTCTCTCCACATTTATGTGATTGTTTGTTTGTCTATCTAATCTTTTGGGTTTTTATTTCTAATGAGGTCGACCAGTTGTCTATTTATTATTTTTTTTACTACGCATCAAGCTGCGCTGCTTGTCTTTGCTCCTGTGTGCTCGCGCACTCTCGCCTTTTCCACTTATTTTTATTCTTGATTTATTTTTGATTTATTTTGTCAATTTAAAAAAAAATACGCATCGTGCTGTGCTGTTTGTGTTTGCTTGAGTGCATTCGCGCGCTCTCGCTTTCTCCACTTTACAATTTTTTTGTTATTATTTATCTATTCCTGAGAGTTTATCTTATATTTTATTTGTTTATTCACATGAAGTCGACCAGTTGCCTGCCCTTCCTTCCATTATCCGTCACCGCGACAAACTGAACAAAGTTCTGAGGTCGACCTTGTAAAGATAAGGATTCAGGTCTGTCTGCTGTTTACCTTTGCTCCTGCGCGCACTGCCCTTCTCTCCACATTTATGTGTTTGTTTGTTTGTCTATCTAATCTTTTGGGTTTTTATTTCTAATGAGGTCGACCAGTTGTCTATTTATCATTTTTTTTACTACGCATCAAGCTGCGCTGCTTGTCTTTGCTCCTGTGTGCTCGCGCACTCTCGCCTTTTCCACTTATTTTTATTTTTGATTTATTTTTTATTTATTTTGTCATTTAAAAAAAAAATACGCATCGTGCTGTGCTGCTTGTGTTTCCTTGAGTGCATTCGCGCGCTCTCGCTTTCTCCACTTTACAATTTTTTTTTGTTATTATTTATCTATTCCTTAGAGTTTATCTTATTTTTTATTTGTTTATGTAAATGAAGTCGACCAATTGCCTGCCCTTCCTTCCATTATCCGTCACCGAGACAAACTGAACAAAGTTCTGAGGTCGACCTTGTAAAGATAAGGATTCAGGTCTGTCTGCTGTTTACCTTTGCTCCTGCGCGCACTGCCCTTCTCTCCACATTTATGTGTTTGTTTGTTTGTCTATCTAATCTTTTGGGTTTTTATTTCTAATGAGGTCGACCAGTTGTCTATTTATTATTTTTTTTACTACGCATCAAGCTGCGCTGCTTGTCTTTGCTCCTGTGTGCTCGCGCACTCTCGCCTTTTCCACTTATTTTTATTTTTGATATATTTTGTCAATTTAAAAAAAAAATACGCATCGTGCTGTGCTGTTTGTGTTTGCTTGAGTGCATTCGCGCGCTCTCGCTTTCTCCACTTTACAATTTTTTGTTATTATTTATCTATTCCTGAGAGTTTATCTTATTTTTTATTTGTTTATTTAAATGAAGTCGACCAGTTGCCTGCCCTTCCTTCCATTATCCGTCACCGAGACAAACTGAACAAAGTTCTGAGGTCGACCTTGTAAAGATAAGGATTCAGGTCTGTCTGCTGTTTACCTTTGCTCCTGCGCGCACTGCCCTTCTCTCCACATTTATGTGTTTGTTTGTTTGTCTATCAAATCTTTTGGGTTTTTATTTCTAATGAGGTCGACCAGTTGTCTATTTATTATTTTTTTTACTACGCATCAAGCTGCGCTGCTTGTCTTTGCTCCTGTGTGCTCGCGCACTCTCGCCTTTTCCACTTATTTTTATTTTTGATTTATTTTGTCAATTTAAAAAAAAAATACGCATCATGCTTTGCTGTTTGTGTTTGCTTGAGTGCATTCGCGCGCTCTCGCTTTCTCCACTTTACAATTTTTTTGTTATTATTTATCTATTCCTGAGAGTTTATCTTATTTTTTATTTGTTTATTTAAATGAAGTCGACCAGTTGCCTGCCCTTCCTTCCATTATCCGTCACCGAGACAAACTGAACAAAGTTCTGAGGTCGACCTTGTAAAGATAAGGATTCAGGTCTGTCTGCTGTTTACCTTTGCTCCTGCGCGCACTGCCCTTCTCTCCACATTTATGTGTTTGTTTGTTTGTCTATCTAATCTTTTGGGTTTTTATTTCTAATGAGGTCGACCAGTTGTCTATTTATTATTTTTTTTACTAGCATCAAACTGCGCTGCTTTTCTTTGCTCCTGTGTGCTCGCGCACTCTCGCCTTTTCCACTTATTTTTATTTTTGATTTATATTGTCAATTTAAAAAAAATACGCATCGTGCTGTGCTGTTTGTGTTTGCTTGAGTGCATTCGCGCGCTCTCGCTTTCTCCACTTTACAATTTTTTTGTTATTATTTATCTATTCCTGAGAGTTTATCTTATTTTTTATTTGTTTATTTAATTGAAGTCGAACAGTTGACTGCCCTTCCTTCCATTTTCCGTCACCGAGACAAACTGAACAAAGTTCTGAGTTCGACCTTGTAAAGATAAGGATTCAGGTCTGTCTGCTGTTTACCTTTGCTCCTGCGCGCACTGCCCTTCTCTCCACATTTATGTGTTTGTTTGTTTGTCTATCTAATCTTTTGGGTTTTTATTTCTAATGAGGTCGACCAGTTGTCTATTTATTATTTTTTTTACTACGCATCAAGCTGCGCTGCTTGTCTTTGCTCCTGTGTGCTCGCGCACTCTCGCCTTTTCCACTTATTTTTATTTTTGATATATTTTGTCAATTTAAAAAAAAAATACGCATCGTGCTGTGCTGTTTGTGTTTGCTTGAGTGCATTCGCGCGCTCTCGCTTTCTCCACTTTACAATTTTTTGTTATTATTTATCTATTCCTGAGAGTTTATCTTATTTTTTATTTGTTTATTTAAATGAAGTCGACCAGTTGCCTGCCCTTCCTTCCATTATCCGTCACCGAGACAAACTGAACAAAGTTCTGAGGTCGACCTTGTAAAGATAAGGATTCAGGTCTGTCTGCTGTTTACCTTTGCTCCTGCGCGCACTGCCCTTCTCTCCACATTTATGTGTTTGTTTGTTTGTCTATCAAATCTTTTGGGTTTTTATTTCTAATGAGGTCGACCAGTTGTCTATTTATTATTTTTTTTACTACGCATCAAGCTGCGCTGCTTGTCTTTGCTCCTGTGTGCTCGCGCACTCTCGCCTTTTCCACTTATTTTTATTTTTGATTTATTTTGTCAATTTAAAAAAAAAATACGCATCATGCTGTGCTGTTTGTGTTTGCTTGAGTGCATTCGCGCGCTCTCGCTTTCTCCACTTTACAATTTTTTTGTTATTATTTATCTATTCCTGAGAGTTTATCTTATTTTTTATTTGTTTATTTAAATGAAGTCGACCAGTTGCCTGCCCTTCCTTCCATTATCCGTCACCGAGACAAACTGAACAAAGTTCTGAGGTCGACCTTGTAAAGATAAGGATTCAGGTCTGTCTGCTGTTTACCTTTGCTCCTGCGCGCACTGCCCTTCTCTCCACATTTATGTGTTTGTTTGTTTGTCTATCTAATCTTTTGGGTTTTTATTTCTAATGAGGTCGACCAGTTGTCTATTTATTATTTTTTTTACTAGCATCAAACTGCGCTGCTTTTCTTTGCTCCTGTGTGCTCGCGCACTCTCGCCTTTTCCACTTATTTTTATTTTTGATTTATATTGTCAATTTAAAAAAAATACGCATCGTGCTGTGCTGTTTGTGTTTGCTTGAGTGCATTCGCGCGCTCTCGCTTTCTCCACTTTACAATTTTTTTGTTATTATTTATCTATTCCTGAGAGTTTATCTTATTTTTTATTTGTTTATTTAATTGAAGTCGAACAGTTGACTGCCCTTCCTTCCATTTTCCGTCACCGAGACAAACTGAACAAAGTTCTGAGTTCGACCTTGTAAAGATAAGGATTCAGGTCTGTCTGCTGTTTACCTTTGCTCCTGCGCGCACTGCCCTTCTCTCCACATTTATGTGTTTGTTTGTTTGTCTATCTAATCTTTTGGGTTTTTATTTCTAATGAGGTCGACCAGTTGTCTATTTATTATTTTTTTTACTACGCATCAAGCTGCGCTGCTTGTCTTTGCTCCTGTGTGCTCACGCACTCTCGCCTTTTCCACTTATTTTTATTTTTGATTTATTTTGTCAATTTAAAAAAAAAATACGCATCGTGCTGTGCTGTTTGTGTTTGCTTGAGTGCATTCGCGCGCTCTCGCTTTCTCCACTTTACAATTTTTTGTTATTATTTATCTATTCCTGAGAGTTTATCTTATTTTTTATTTGTTTATTTAAATGAAGTCGACCAGTTGCCTGCCCTTCCTTCCATTATCCGTCACCGAGACAAACTGAACAAAGTTCTGAGGTCGACCTTGTAAAGATAAGGATTCAGGTCTGTCTGCTGTTTACCTTTGCTCCTGCGCGCACTGCCCTTCTCTCCACATTTATGTGTTTGTTTGTTTGTCTATCAAATCTTTTGGGTTTTTATTTCTAATGAGGTCGACCAGTTGTCTATTTATTATTTTTTTTACTACGCATCAAGCTGCGCTGCTTGTCTTTGCTCCTGTGTGCTCGCGCACTCTTGCCTTTTCCACTTATTTTTATTTTTGATTTATTTTGTCAATTTTAAAAAAAAATACGCATCATGCTGTGCTGTTTGTGTTTGCTTGAGTGCATTCGCGCGCTCTCGCTTTCTCCACTTTACAATTTTTTTGTTATTATTTATCTATTCCTGAGAGTTTATCTTATTTTTTATTTGTTTATTTAAATGAAGTCGACCAGTTGCCTGCCCATCCTTCCATTATCCGTCACCGAGACAAACTGAACAAAGTTCTGAGGTCGACCTTGTAAAGATAAGGATTCAGGTCTGTCTGCTGTTTACCTTTGCTCCTGCGCGCACTGCCCTTCTCTCCACATTTATGTGTTTGTTTGTTTGTCTATCTAATCTTTTGGGTTTTTATTTCTAATGAGGTCGACCAGTTGTCTATTTATTATTTTTTTTACTAGCATCAAACTGCGCTGCTTTTCTTTGCTCCTGTGTGCTCGCGCACTCTCGCCTTTTCCACTTATTTTTATTTTTGATTTATATTGTCAATTTAAAAAAAATACGCATCGTGCTGTGCTGTTTGTGTTTGCTTGAGTGCATTCGCGCGCTCTCGCTTTCTCCACTTTACAATTTTTTTGTTATTATTTATCTATTCCTGAGAGTTTATCTTATTTTTTATTTGTTTATTTAATTGAAGTCGAACAGTTGACTGCCCTTCCTTCCATTTTCCGTCACCGAGACAAACTGAACAAAGTTCTGAGGTCGACCTTGTAAAGATAAGGATTCAGGTCTGTCTGCTGTTTACCTTTGCTCCTGCGCGCACTGCCCTTCTCTCCACATTTATGTGTTTGTTTGTTTGTCTATCTAATCTTTTGGGTTTTTATTTCTAATGAGGTCGACCAGTTGTCTATTTATTATTTTTTTTACTACGCATCAAGCTGCGCTGCTTGTCTTTGCTCCTGTGTGCTCGCGCACTCTCGCCTTTTCCACTTATTTTTATTTTTGATTTATTTTGTCAATTTAAAAAAAAATACGCATCGTGCTGTGCTGTTTGTGTTTGCTTGAGTGCATTCGCGCGCTCTCGCTTTCTCCACTTTACAATTTTTTTGTTATTATTTATCTATTCCTGAGAGTTTATCTTATTTTTTATTTGTTTATTTAAATAATGTCGACCAGTTGCCTGCCCTTCCTTCCATTATCCATCACCGAGACAAACTGAACAAATTTCTGAGGTCGACCTTGTAAAGATCAGGATTCAGGTCTGTCTGCTGTTTACCTTTGCTCCTGCGCACACTGCCCTTCTCTCCACATTTATGTGTTTGTTTGTTTGTCTATCTAATCTTTTGGGTTTTTATTTCTAATGAGGTCGACCAGTTGTCTATTTATTATTTTTTTTTACTACGCATCAAGCTGCGCTGCTTGTCTTTGCTCCTGTGTGCTCGGGCACGCTCGCCTTTTCCACTTATTTTTATTTTTTATTTATTTTTGATTTATTTTTTCAATTTAAAAAAAAAATCCGCATCGTGCTGTGCTGTTTGTGTTTGCTTGAGTGCATTCGCGCGCTCTTGCTTTCTCTACTTCACAATTTTTTGTTATTATTTATCTATTCCTGAGAGTTTATCTTATTTTTTATTTGTTTATTTAAATGAAGTCGACCAGTTGCCTGCCCTTCCTTCCATTATCCGTCACCGAGACAAACTGAACAAAGTTCTGATGTCGACCTTGTAAAGATAAGGATTCAGGTCTGTCTGCTGTTTACCTTTGCTCCTGCGCGCACTGCCCTTCTCTCCACATTTATGTGTTTGTTTGTTTGTCTATCTACTCTTTTGGGTTTTTATTTCTAATGAGGTCAACCAGTTGTCTATTTATTATTATTTTTACTACGCATCAAGCTGCGCTGCTTGTCTTTGCTCCTGTGTGCTCGCGCACTCTCGCATTTTCCACTTATTTTTATTTTTGATTTATTTTTGATTTATTTTGTCAATTTAAAAAAAATACGCATCGTGCTGTGCTGTTTGTGTTTGCTTGAGTGCATTCGGGCGCTCTCGCTTTATCCACTTTACAATTTTTTTTGTTATTATTTATCTATTCCTGAGAGTTTATGTTATTTTTTATTTGTTTATTCAAATGAAGTCGACCAGTTGCCTGCCCTTCCTTTCATTATCCGTCACCGAGACAAACTGAACAAAGTTCTGAGGTCGACCTTGTAAAGATAAGGATTCAGGTCGGTCTGCTGTTTACCTTTGCTCCTGCGCGCACTGCCCTTCTCTCCACATTTATGTGTTTGTTTGTTTGTCTATCAAATCTTTTGGGTTTTTATTTCTAATGAGGTCGACCAGTTGTCTATTTATTATTTTTTTTACTACGCATCAAGCTGCGCTGCTTGTCTTTGCTCCTGTGTGCTCGCGCACTCTCGCCTTTTCCACTTATTTTTATTTTTGATTTATTTTGTCAATTAAAAAAATACGCATCGTGCTGTGCTGTTTGTGTTTGCTTGAGTGCATTCGCGCGCTCTCGCTTTCTCCACTTTACAATTTTTTGTTATTATTTATCTATTCCTGAGAGTTTATCTTATTTTTTATTTGTTTATTTAAATGAAGTCGACCAGTTGCCTGCCCTTCCTTCCATTATCCGTCACCGAGACAAACTGAACAAAGTTCTGAGGTCGACCTTGTAAAGATAAGGATTCAGGTCTGTCTGCTGTTTACCTTTGCTCCTGCGCGCACTGCCCTTCTCTCCACATTTATGTGTTTGTTTGTTTGTCTATCTAATCTTTTGGGTTTTTATTTCTAATGAGGTCGACCAGTTGTCTATTTATTATTTTTTTTACTACGCATCAAGCTGCGCTGCTTGTCTTTGCTCCTGTGTGCTCGCGCACTCTCGCCTTTTCCACTTATTTTTATTTTTGATTTATTTTTGATTTATTTTGTCATTTTAAAAAAAATACGCATCGTGCTGTGCTGTTTGTGTTTGCTTGAGTGCATTCGCGCGCTCTCGCTTTCTCCACTTTACAATTTTTTGTTATTATTTATCTATTCCTGAGAGTTTATCTTATTTTTTATTTGTTTATTTAAATGAAGTCGACCAGTTGCCTGCCCTTCCTTCCATTATCCGTCACCGAGACAAACTGAACAAAGTTCTGAGGTCGACCTTGTAAAGATAAGGATTCAGGTCTGTCTGCTGTTTACCTTTGCTCCTGCGCGCACTGCCCTCCTCTCCACATTTATGTGTTTGTTTGTTTGTCTATCAAATCTTTTGGGTTTTTATTTCTAATGAGGTCGACCAGTTGTCTATTTATTATTTTTTTTACTACGCATCAAGCTGCGCTGCTTGTCTTTGCTCCTGTGTGCTCGCGCACTCTCGCCTTTTCCACTTATTTTTATTTTTGATTTATTTTGTCAATTTAAAAAAAAATACGCATCGTGCTGTGCTGTTTGTGTTTGCTTGAGTGCATTCGCGCGCTCTCGCTTTCTCCACTTTACAATTTTTTTGTTATTATTTATCTATTCCTGAGAGTTTATCTTATTTTTTATTTGTTTATTTAAATAATGTCGACCAGTTGCCTGCCCTTCCTTCCATTATCCATCACCGAGACAAACTGAACAAATTTCTGAGGTCGACCTTGTAAAGATCAGGATTCAGGTCTGTCTGCTGTTTACCTTTGCTCCTGCGCACACTGCCCTTCTCTCCACATTTATGTGTTTGTTTGTTTGTCTATCTAATCTTTTGGGTTTTTATTTCTAATGAGGTCGACCAGTTGTCTATTTATTATTTTTTTTTACTACGCATCAAGCTGCGCTGCTTGTCTTTGCTCCTGTGTGCTCGGGCACGCTCGCCTTTTCCACTTATTTTTATTTTTTATTTATTTTTGATTTATTTTGTCAATTTAAAAAAAAAATCCGCATCGTGCTGTGCTGTTTGTGTTTGCTTGAGTGCATTCGCGCGCTCTTGCTTTCTCTACTTCACAATTTTTTGTTATTATTTATCTATTCCTGAGAGTTTATCTTATTTTTTATTTGTTTATTTAAATGAAGTCGACCAGTTGCCTGCCCTTCCTTCCATTATCCGTCACCGAGACAAACTGAACAAAGTTCTGATGTCGACCTTGTAAAGATAAGGATTCAGGTCTGTCTGCTGTTTACCTTTGCTCCTGCGCGCACTGCCCTTCTCTCCACATTTATGTGTTTGTTTGTTTGTCTATCTACTCTTTTGGGTTTTTATTTCTAATGAGGTCAACCAGTTGTCTATTTATTATTATTTTTACTACGCATCAAGCTGCGCTGCTTGTCTTTGCTCCTGTGTGCTCGCGCACTCTCGCATTTTCCACTTATTTTTATTTTTGATTTATTTTTGATTTATTTTGTCAATTTAAAAAAAATACGCATCGTGCTGTGCTGTTTGTGTTTGCTTGAGTGCATTCGGGCGCTCTCGCTTTATCCACTTTACAATTTTTTTTGTTATTATTTATCTATTCCTGAGAGTTTATGTTATTTTTTATTTGTTTATTCAAATGAAGTCGACCAGTTGCCTGCCCTTCCTTTCATTATCCGTCACCGAGACAAACTGAACAAAGTTCTGAGGTCGACCTTGTAAAGATAAGGATTCAGGTCGGTCTGCTGTTTACCTTTGCTCCTGCGCGCACTGCCCTTCTCTCCACATTTATGTGTTTGTTTGTTTGTCTATCAAATCTTTTGGGTTTTTATTTCTAATGAGGTCGACCAGTTGTCTATTTATTATTTTTTTTACTACGCATCAAGCTGCGCTGCTTGTCTTTGCTCCTGTGTGCTCGCGCACTCTCGCCTTTTCCACTTATTTTTATTTTTGATTTATTTTGTCAATTAAAAAAATACGCATCGTGCTGTGCTGTTTGTGTTTGCTTGAGTGCATTCGCGCGCTCTCGCTTTCTCCACTTTACAATTTTTTGTTATTATTTATCTATTCCTGAGAGTTTATCTTATTTTTTATTTGTTTATTTAAATGAAGTCGACCAGTTGCCTGCCCTTCCTTCCATTATCCGTCACCGAGACAAACTGAACAAAGTTCTGAGGTCGACCTTGTAAAGATAAGGATTCAGGTCTGTCTGCTGTTTACCTTTGCTCCTGCGCGCACTGCCCTTCTCTCCACATTTATGTGTTTGTTTGTTTGTCTATCTAATCTTTTGGGTTTTTATTTCTAATGAGGTCGACCAGTTGTCTATTTATTATTTTTTTTACTACGCATCAAGCTGCGCTGCTTGTCATTGCTCCTGTTTGCTCGCGCACTCTCGCCTTTTCCACTTATTTTTATTTTTGATTTATTTTTGATTTATTTTGTCATTTTAAAAAAAATACGCATCGTGCTGTGCTGTTTGTGTTTGCTTGAGTGCATTCGCGCGCTCTCGCTTTCTCCACTTTACAATTTTTTGTTATTATTTATCTATTCCTGAGAGTTTATCTTATTTTTTATTTGTTTATTTAAATGAAGTCGACCAGTTGCCTGCCCTTCCTTCCATTATCCGTCACCGAGACAAACTGAACAAAGTTCTGAGGTCGACCTTGTAAAGATAAGGATTCAGGTCTGTCTGCTGTTTACCTTTGCTCCTGCGCGCACTGCCCTTCTCTCCACATTTATG
Source organism: Perognathus longimembris pacificus (assembly GCF_023159225.1). Lineage (NCBI taxonomy): Eukaryota > Metazoa > Chordata > Mammalia > Rodentia > Heteromyidae > Perognathus > Perognathus longimembris. Next base: position 4,643 of record NW_025958108.1, on the reverse strand, counting down.
TGTTTGTTTGTTTGTCTATCAAATCTTTTGGGTTTTTATTTCTAATGAGGTCGACCAGATGTCTATTTATTATTTTTTTTACTACGCATCAAGCTGCGCTGCTTGTCTTTGCTCCTGTGTGCTCGCGCACTCTTGTCTTTTCCACTTATTTTTATTTTTGATTTATTTTGTCAATTTAAAAAAAAAATACGCATCATGCTGTGATGTTTGTGTTTGCTTGAGTGCATTCGCGCGCTCTCGCTTTCTCCACTTTACAATTTTTTTGTTATTATTTATCTATTCCTGAGAGTTTATCTTATTTTTTATTTGTTTATTTAAATGAAGTCGACCAGTTGCCTGCCCATCCTTCCATTATCCGTCACCGAGACAAACTGAACAAAGTTCTGAGGTCGACCTTGTAAAGATAAGGATTCAGGTCTGTCTGCTGTTTACCTTTGCTCCTGCGCGCACTGCCCTTCTCTCCACATTTATGTGTTTGTTTGTTTGTCTATCTAATCTTTTGGGTTTTTATTTCTAATGAGGTCGACCAGTTGTCTATTTATTATTTTTTTTACTAGCATCAAACTGCGCTGCTTTTCTTTGCTCCTGTGTGCTCGCGCACTCTCGCCTTTTCCACTTATTTTTATTTTTGATTTATATTGTCAATTTAAAAAAAATACGCATCGTGCTGTGCTGTTTGTGTTTGCTTGAGTGCATTCGCGCGCTCTCGCTTTCTCCACTTTACAATTTTTTTGTTATTATTTATCTATTCCTGAGAGTTTATCTTATTTTTTATTTGTTTATTTAATTGAAGTCGAACAGTTGACTGCCCTTCCTTCCATTTTCCGTCACCGAGACAAACTGAACAAAGTTCTGAGTTCGACCTTGTAAAGATAAGGATTCAGGTCTGTCTGCTGTTTACCTTTGCTCCTGCGCGCACTGCCCTTCTCTCCACATTTATGTGTTTGTTTGTTTGTCTATCTAATCTTTGGGGTTTTTATTTCTAATGAGGTCGACCAGTTGTCTATTTATTATTTTTTTTACTACGCATCAAGCTGCGCTGCTTGTCTTTGCTCCTGTGTGCTCGCGCACTCTCGCCTTTTCCACTTATTTTTATTTTTGATTTATTTTGTCAATTTAAAAAAAAATACGCATCGTGCTGTGCTGTTTGTGTTTGCTTGAGTGCATTCGCGCGCTCTCGCTTTCTCCACTTTACAATTTTTTTGTTATTATTTATCTATTCCTGAGAGTTTATCTTATTTTTTATTTGTTTATTTAAATAATGTCGACCAGTTGCCTGCCCTTCCTTCCATTATCCATCACCGAGACAAACTGAACAAATTTCTGAGGTCGACCTTGTAAAGATCAGGATTCAGGTCTGTCTGCTGTTTACCTTTGCTCCTGCGCACACTGCCCTTCTCTCCACATTTATGTGTTTGTTTGTTTGTCTATCTAATCTTTTGGGTATTTATTTCTAATGAGGTCGACCAGTTGTCTATTTATTATTTTTTTTTACTACGCATCAAGCTGCGCTGCTTGTCTTTGCTCCTGTGTGCTCGGGCACGTTCGCCTTTTCCACTTATTTTTATTTTTTATTTATTTTTGATTTATTTTGTCAATTTAAAAAAAAAAATCCGCATCGTGCTGTGCTGTTTGTGTTTGCTTGAGTGCATTCGCGCGCTCTTGCTTTCTCTACTTCACAATTTTTTGTTATTATTTATCTATTCCTGAGAGTTTATCTTATTTTTTATTTGTTTATTTAAATGAAGTCGACCAGTTGCCTGCCCTTCCTTCCATTATCCGTCACCGAGACAAACTGAACAAAGTTCTGATGTCGACCTTGTAAAGATAAGGATTCAGGTCTGTCTGCTGTTTACCTTTGCTCCTGCGCGCACTGCCCTTCTCTCCACATTTATGTGTTTGTTTGTTTGTCTATCTACTCTTTTGGGTTTTTATTTCTAATGAGGTCAACCAGTTGTCTATTTATTATTATTTTTACTACGCATCAAGCTGCGCTGCTTGTCTTTGCTCCTGTGTGCTCGCGCACTCTCGCATTTTCCACTTATTTTTATTTTTGATTTATTTTTGATTTATTTTGTCAATTTAAAAAAAATACGCATCGTGCTGTGCTGTTTGTGTTTGCTTGAGTGCATTCGGGCGCTCTCGCTTTATCCACTTTACAATTTTTTTTGTTATTATTTATCTATTCCTGAGAGTTTATGTTATTTTTTATTTGTTTATTCAAATGAAGTCGACCAGTTGCCTGCCCTTCCTTTCATTATCCGTCACCGAGACAAACTGAACAAAGTTCTGAGGTCGACCTTGTAAAGATAAGGATTCAGGTCGGTCTGCTGTTTACCTTTGCTCCTGCGCGCACTGCCCTTCTCTCCACATTTATGTGTTTGTTTGTTTGTCTATCAAATCTTTTGGGTTTTTATTTCTAATGAGGTCGACCAGTTGTCTATTTATTATTTTTTTTACTACGCATCAAGCTGCGCTGCTTGTCTTTGCTCCTGTGTGCTCGCGCACTCTCGCCTTTTCCACTTATTTTTTATTTTTGATTTATTTTGTCAATTAAAAAAAAATACGCATCGTGCTGTGCTGTTTTGTGTTTGCTTGAGTGCATTCGCGCGCTCTCGCTTTCTCCACTTTACAATTTTTTGTTATTATTTATCTATTCCTGAGAGTTTATCTTATTTTTTATTTGTTTATTTAAATGAAGTCGACCAGGTTGCCTGCCCTTCCTTCCATTATCCGTCACCGAGACAAACTGAACAAAGTTCTGAGGTCGACCTTGTAAAGATAAGGATTCAGGTCTGTCTGCTGTTTACCTTTGCTCCTGCGCGCACTGCCCTTCTCTCCACATTTATGTGTTTGTTTGTTTGTCTATCTAATCTTTTGGGTTTTTATTTCTAATGAGGTCGACCAGTTGTCTATTTATTATTTTTTTTACTACGCATCAAGCTGCGCTGCTTGTCTTTGCTCCTGTGTGCTCGCGCACTCTCGCCTTTTCCACTTATTTTTATTTTGATTTATTTTTGATTTATTTTTGTCATTTTAAAAAAATACGCATCGTGCTGTGCTGTTTGTGTTTGCTTGAGTGCATTCGCGCGCTCTCGCTTTCTCCACTTTACAATTTTTTGTTATTATTTATCTATTCCTGAGAGTTTATCTTATTTTTTATTTGTTTATGTAAATGAAGTCGACCAGTTGCCTGCTCTTCCTTCCATTATCCGTCCACCGAGACAAACTGAACAAAGTTCTGAGGTCGACCTTGTAAAGATAAGGATTCAGGTCTGTCTGCTGTTTACCTTTGCTCCTGCGCGCACTGCCCTTCTCTCCACATTTATGTGATTGTTTGTTTGTCTATCTAATCTTTTGGGTTTTTATTTCTAATGAGGTCGACCAGTTGTCTATTTATTATTTTTTTTACTACGCATCAAGCTGCGCTGCTTGTCTTTGCTCCTGTGTGCTCGCGCACTCTCAGCCTTTTCCACTTATTTTTATTTTTGATTTATTTTGTCAATTTAAAAAAAATACGCATCGTGCTGTGCTGTTTGTGTTTGCTTGAGTGCATTCGCGCGCTCTCGCTTCCTCTCCACTTTACAATTTTTTTGTTATTATTTATCTATTCCTGAGAGTTTATCTTATTTTTTTATTTGTTTATTTAAATAATGTCGACCAGTTGCCTGCCCTTCCTTCCATTATCCATCACCGAGACAAACTGAACAAATTTCTGAGGTCGACCTTGTAAAGATCAGGATTCAGGTCTGTCTGCTGTTTACCTTTGCTCCTGCGCACACTGCCCTTCTCTCCACATTTATGTGTTTGTTTGTTTGTCTATCTAATCTTTTGGGTTTTTATTTCTAATGAGGTCGACCAGTTGTCTATTTATTATTTTTTTTTACTACGCATCAAGCTGCGCTGCTTGTCTTTGCTCCTGTGTGCTCGGGCACGCTCGCCTTTTCCACTTATTTTTATTTTTGATTTATTTTTGATTTATTTTGTCAATTTAAAAAAAAAATCCGCATCGTGCTGTGCTGTTTGTGTTTGCTTGAGTGCATTCGCGCGCTCTTGCTTTCTCTACTTCACAATTTTTTGTTATTATTTATCTATTCCTGAGAGTTTATCTTATTTTTTATTTGTTTATTTAAATGAAGTCGACCAGTTGCCTGCCCTTCCTTCCATTATCCGTCACCGAGACAAACTGAACAAAGTTCTGATGTCGACCTTGTAAAGATAAGGATTCAGGTCTGTCTGCTGTTTACCTTTGCTCCTGCGCGCACTGCCCTTCTCTCCACATTTATGTGTTTGTTTGTTTGTCTATCTAATCTTTTGGGTTTTTATTTCTAATGAGGTCAACCAGTTGTCTATTTATTATTATTTTTACTACGCATCAAGCTGCGCTGCTTGTCTTTGCTCCTGTGTGCTCGCGCACTCTCGCATTTTCCACTTATTTTTATTTTTGATTTATTTTTGATTTATTTTGTCAATTTAAAAAAAATACGCATCGTGCTGTGCTGTTTGTGTTTGCTTGAGTGCATTCGGGCGCTCTCGCTTTATCCACTTTACAATTTTTTTGTTATTATTTATCTATTCCTGAGAGCTTATGTTATTTTTTATTTGTTTATTCAAATGAAGTCGACCAGTTTGCCTGCCCTTCC